>NC_081553.1:175147024-175234524 GCF_963082655.1 Stomoxys calcitrans
CGGGAGATCGGTATATTTGGGAGCTATATCAGGTTCTTCATCGATTCAGACAGTACTTAGCACAGTTGTTTGAGGTTATAACAGAACATTATATGCCGAATTTCATCCAAATCGGACAAAAATTGCGGCTTGTATGGGCTCAAGCAGTCATATCGGGAGATAAGTTTATATGGGAGCTACATCATGTTCTTGGCTGATTTGGACCGTACATGGCACAGTTGTTGAGAGTCATAATAGAACACTATATGTAAAATTTGAGCCAAAATAGTAGAAAATTGAGGCTACCAGGGGCTCAAGAAGTCAAACCAGGAGATTGGTTTATATGGAGCTATATCAGGTTCTTGACCGATTTAGAACGTACTTTTCACAGTTGTTGGAAGTCATAATAGAAAAATTATGTGCCAAATTCAGCCAAATCGGGACAAAATTGCGGCTTCCAGGGGGCTCAAGAAGTTAAATCGAAGATCGGTTTATATGGGAGCTATATCAGGTCTTGACCGATTTAGACCGTACTTTTCACATTTGTTGGAAGTCATAATAGAAAATTTTGTGCCAAATTTCAGCCAAATCGGAAAAAAATTCCCTTTTCCAGAGGCTCCAGAAGTCAAATCGGAAGATCGGTTTTTATGGGAGCTATATCCGAATCTGAACTGATATGACTCATTTGCAATCCGCAACGACCTACATCAATAGTAAGTATCTGTGCAAAATTTCAAGCGGATAGCTTTACACATACGACCGCTAACGTGATTTCGACAGACGGACGGACATGGCTAGTTCGACTCAGAGTGGCCTATTTGACTGAAATTTTACTCGTGTTGTTTTGGTATCACTTCCAACAACTGTGTTAAATATGGTTCAAATCGGTTCATAACCTGATATAGCTGCCATATAAACCGATCTTGGGTCTTGACTTTTTCAGCTTTTAGAGGTCGCAATTATTATCCGATTTGGCTGTCATTTTGCACTTGGTGTTTTAGTATCACTTCAAACAACTGTGCCAAGATTGATTCAAATCGGTGCATAACCTGGTATAGCTGCCATATAACGCAATTTTGGATCTTGACTTCTTGAGCCGCTGGAGGGCGCAGTTCTCATCCGATTTGGCTGAAATTTTGCATGAGGTGTTCTTCCAACAAATGTGCTAAGTATGGCGCAAATCAGTTCACAAACTTATATAGCTGATATATAAACCGATCTGGGATCTTGACTTCTTGAGCCTCTAGAGGGGGCAATTCTCATCCGATTTGGCAGAAATTTTGTGCAACGGATTCTTCCATGACCTTCAACACAGGTGTCTAATATGGTCTTAATCGATCTATATCTTGATACAGCTCCTATATAAACCGATCTAGCGAGTTTGCTTCTTGAGCCCCTACAAGGCGCACTACTTATCAGACTTCTACAATGTTCAGCATTTAATTCATTTATGGTCGGAATCGGACTATAACTTTATAAAGCTTCAATAGCATAACAGTTCTTATTCATTATTCTTTGTTTGCCTACAAAGAGATGCAGCGCAAAGAACTCAACAAATGCGATCCATGGTGGAGGGTATATAAGATTCAGCCCGGCCGAACTTAGCACGCTGTTACTTGTTTAGCACTACGACATTTCGTAAGATTATGCCGACTTTATGCCGAGATAGAGTTGATCTTAAAAGGTTTATAAAACTAAATCGAGTGCTTATGGGTTCCACTAATTCCCGACACGGAATAGTTGCGAGCACCACAGAGGCTGGAACGTTGAGGTTCAATCTATGTTGTTGTTGTTGTAGTAGCAGTGTGTGGTACACTGAGGCGGCAGCCCTTGCCGATGAAGGAATTCATCGGGTCAATCTGGTACAACCGGCTGCCATGGGATTGCAATCTATGTGGTATTCATTGCCGACACTAGAAGTTTAGCTGCGAGCTACCGGGCGCGACCACAGGTTGCGGATAGTGGAATGCTCCATACGGAGTAGCTGCAATGGCAGTTGCGGACAATGAGCGGTATTGAGCGGAGATTCTCAGTGAGAGGCCGGGCGGATATGACAAGGCGAGTTATTGGTGCCTTTAAATAACCAATGGCCACCCTGTTCCAGCGGCGATCGGTCCTTTGAACCGGAACGAGCTTGCTCACCTACAGAGCTTGACGAGGATCGCCACCTCCACAAGAAAATGTGGCTACAACAACAACAACTAATTCCTGAAATAATATAGCTAATGAAGATGTAGATTCGAGGCCATCGTAGCGCAGAGGTTAGCATCTCCGGCCATGACGCTGAACGCCTGGGTTCGCATCCTGGCGACACCATCAGAAAATCTTTCCCAAGGAGGAGATTAAATCCAAATTTATATATGCCGGATGAGAAATAACCCTGTTTGAAGCAACAATGGTGGGAAGAAAGGAAGCCATGGTCCATTTAACTTGCTGATTCTATTCAAAATTGACCAAGAAAGGATTAGCGGAGTTAAAAAAAAATAGGAAGCCTATAAGTACTTCGTATCCAGTATATTTGGCATTTAACTTGCTGATCCTATTCAAGAGTGACCAAAAAAGTATTGGCGGAGTTAAGCAAATAAGACCCCAATAAATATTTCGTATACAGTGTATTTGGCAGACAATGGTTATTTTTTTAGTTCGCCCATAAACTGAACATACAGCTATTGTTACAAGGGAAGACTATGCCCCCAATTTGCGTGGCTCTAAAAAACATCTGTGCACCACTACTCAAAGAAATCTCTGAATGCATAGGTATTTTCAACTTACAATATGTTCCCGTACAGTGTTGTGGAATATCTGCAGTTTCATATCTGTTATCTCCTCTTCTTCATCTTCCATGTTGCCGAAGAATTGATGATATTTCTCACTAAGGGTGGCCAGTTTAGATAAGGTGTGTTGAACTCACTTTTAATTGGTTTATTAATAATTTATTAACCCACACGCACACACACACACACACTTAATTTTTCTTTATCAAACAAAAACGCACATTTGCAAGGCAGCAGCGACAGGGGTCAATTGATGCTTAGCAATATTATTTTTTTCACAATAATTTGTAGTGCTTTACTATTTTCCCACACCGACAACTGTGGTCAATAAGATGCGTAAACACACACTTGTTGTTTTCAGCGCTGTGTGAAGATAATTTATTTACTTTGTTAATTTACTTCGACACAATAGGAATTAATCAAAACTAGTCGTCATAAAACACCTCAGCAAAATCCTTTTTTGTTTCTTCCTCTTCTCCTTTTTCTTATTATTTGTTTTTGCTTTTACGTGTTATTGATAAAACAATTTCTCCCGCTTTCACACACACATTTATAGATTTGTTATTGCCAAAAAAAAAAACCTTCAAGCGAAACTTTTCACAATTTGTTCGACAAGAAATTGTGTTTTCCAAATTTGTTTATTAACCGTCCAATGATTGGGAAGCAAATATATTTTATCGTGTTTCTCTTCCCTATAAACAAAAACAAAACGCCCGTTCGAAGTGATGAAGAATAGCCGTTCAACACGAAAATGAGCAGAGGAGAAGAGAAACGTACACGACAATTTTTTTTGTGCGGAAATCCGATATCTTGACGATAATTATCGCTCGAAAGAAATCGAAAAATCGAATGCTCAAATTACATGGCACATGAAGAGTGCTCATTATAATACATGGTGGATTAATAGGGGATGTCACGCGAACAGCTGAAAACAGCCGGCTAGTTTGACAATATAAAGATCTCAGTTTTGTGCCTACATTCACAATAAACCACCCCATTTTTTGAACTTTCCCTTTATTTATGTCTCCCTTTCTCTCATTTTTTCTGCAACGTACACACACGAGAGCAAGTTACTTGGGTTGTGTCAACCAAAGAGCGTAAGAAAGAATAAGAGTTGGCGTTAGAGCGTAATACGGGATGACGAGTGACAAATTTTAAAGACACAACATATTTGAATTGCTTACGATATTTCGTTTTTCCTTTATTCCAACTTTCGGTTGCAAAGAAACAAAGCAAAATACGAAAAAATGTTCGAAGGAATTCCCGAATCAAAACAGAATAACCCGAAAATGTTGCAACCCTCAATGTGAATTCAATTGGAATACAATAAAAATGTTGTGTCTTTAACGCGAGTTATATTACGGTACGTGGAAGACAAAGCAGAAACCCTCTCTTGTATTAGATCTTATGCTCTTTGGTGTTAACAACAATTTCTTATTTGAAATGACATCTTGATGACGAGAAACGGTTTGCACCATATGATTTGTTGTACAAATGAGACCATCTTTAATTGTTTCGCCATGATTGTAATATTTGCTATGTTTTATAGACCTTTCATGCGGCACATCATGGTCGCACTCACGTGTGTACGTGTTGATTACAATGCATCGATTTTTTTTCTTTGATTTTCTTCAGGATGCACTTATAAGGTGAGGTTATGCGAACAGCTGAGTACAATTTCTTTTATATATTTGTTTTGCTTTTGCAATAAATCTAAATGTCTAAGGCTTGTTGTTGTTGTAGCAGTGGCTGTACACTGAGGCGGCAGCTGTTGCCGATAAACGACTTCTTCGGGTCAATCCGGTACGTACAACCGGCTGCCTTAATAACACAGCTGTGATTTTTTTCTAAAATCTTAAAAAGAATTTCTACTTGATCCGATATTTCACACATAAGCAACAAAACAGTGTAATAATGAAGAAAATTAAAAATTAATATACCACCCAAGGTAGTTTCATTGGGGGTAGATGTTTGTTGTTGTTCTAATCACGCTACCTCTTGATTGAATCATGGTTTGACGGTACTAAGATGTCAGCTCTGTGTTTACATTCACAGCAGGTTAGGTTACACACACGAGGGCAAGTTTCTTTGCTTGTGTTAAGAAAAATTTCATTTTTGAAATGATATCTTGATGACGAGATGGCAAATTGCTCCATATCATTTGTGATTATTGTACAAATGAGACCATTTTTAATTGTTTCGCCATGTTTGTAATAGTTGTTGTGTTTTATATAGGCCTTTTACATGGCACACCATTATCGTGTTCACCGTGCCCACGTGTTGATTCAGGATTCACTAATAGAAGGTTAGGTCACATGCAAAACTTCAAGTGGATAGGCCCCATGAACATCATTAAGGATGTCAAATTTGCCGATTGATGTCAAATCAGCCGATTGAGGATAATACGTAAACAAAGAACGAATAGAAAAAGAGAACACATTGACATACTCAATGCCAAGTACTGACAAAAATTAAAAAAAATATATTTTGGCTGATGGTGTGTTCTTTGACGCTTGCTCGTCGATTATGCAACCTTTTGAACCTCTTTCTCGCATATTCTCTGCTCATGTACGCACACGTATACACACACGCACACAAATTCGTTTGCGTGTGTTGGCAAAACTACGATCAGCTTGATGACAAGATGGCAGATTGCACCATATGATTTGTGGTTGTTGTACAAGTGAGACCACCTTTAATTGTTTGGCCATGGGATATCTCTAAGGCATTTGATAGGGTCTGGCACGGTGCACTACTATCAAAGCTTATCGCATTTGGTGTCGGTAATGGCTTCGTTCGATTTATTACGAGCTTTCTCAGAGATGGCACTATGCGAGTCGTTATAAAGGGTGATTTTTTTGAGGTTAGGATTTTCATGCATTAGTATTTGACAGATCACGTGGGATTTCAGACATGGTGTTTAAGAGAAAGATGCTCAGTATGCTTTGACATTTCATCATGAATAGACTTACTAACGAGCAACGCTTGCAAATCATTGAATTTTATTACCAAAATCAGTGTTCGGTTCGAAATGTGTTCATTCACCATAACGTTGCGTCCAACAGCATCTTTGAAAAAATACGGTCCAATGATTCCACCAGCGTACAAACCACACCAAACAGTGCATTTTTCGGGATGCATGGGCAGTTCTTGAACGGCTTCTGGTTGCTCTTCACTCCAAATGCGGCAATTTTGCTTATTTACGTAGCCATTCAACCAGAAATGAGCCTCATCGCTGAACGGTGAATGAACACATTTCGAACCGAACACTGATTTTGGTAATAAAATTCAATGATTTGCAAGCGTTGCTCGTTAGTAAGTCTATTCATGATGAAATGTCAAAGCATACTGAGCATCTTTCTCTTTGACACCATGTCTGAAATCCCACGTGATCTGTCAAATACTAATGCATGAAAATCCTAACCTCAAAAAAATCACCCTTTAGATTGGGTCTCATCCGCAGGTGTACCCCAAGGCTCTGTCCTTTCTCCTTCTCTTTTTCTTATTTTCACCAACGATCTGTTAAAACAGACATCAAATCCGATCTACTTATTTGGGAATGACAGTAATCTATGTATGTCATTCGTCCATAGACCGAGTCTTTGAGAGATTGAGAACAAGAGGCGGGTTATGGATGATACACTCTGCCAGGATTTGCTGGCCATTTCTGAGTGGGGTCAAATGAATCGAGTAAATTTTAATGCACGGAAGACTCAGTGCTCTTTGTTGTCACACAAATGATTCGTTATAGATGTAGAGCAATCAGAAGCTCTTGATGTTCTGAGCATTAAAATACAAAGTGATGTCCGTTGGGCTAAACATGTATTTGAAGTGTCGAAAGAAGCATTCAAGTGCTGAGGCTTCCTTAAACGGCCTAAGAATTACTTCACTCATCTGATCTCTTAACATCTTTACCACTTTCATAAGGCCAAAAATGGAGTACAACTCACATGTATAGGTTGGAGCTTCCAAATCATCCCTGGAGCTACTGGAACGTGTACGGAGGAGAGTGATGACGTTGATTGGGGACAGTGGGGTATCCAACTCTATTGCCTTCCTTGATCATCGTTGCAATGTGGGTGTGTGTTCGTCTGATGTTCGTGTTCTTATTCCTGATGTAAGGATCTTTGGCAAAGATACTAGACTTTCTTAGAACACCCACCAGTTTGTAATTAATTGGCCAGCGGACCTCATAATGCATTATAGACAGAATTCTTATTTGGTCCTAACATTTCGTATGTGGAATCGCCTTCCGGCTATTGTTTTTCCCACCCACTTTGACATCCAGAGATTTAAAGCAAATGTCAATAAACATTGCATCCTTTTTCCCACCCTCCATATCCTAATTTCCATGCGCCAACGTAATTTACTGTATTCATAGGAGACATAAGAGGATCCAACCTTTAACCCATGGCGAAACAATTAAAGGTGGTCTCATTTGTACAACAACCACAAATCATATAGTTCAATCCGCCATCTTGCCATCAAGCTGATCGACGTTTTGCCAACACGCGCAAACAAATTTGTGTGCGTTTGTGTATACGTGTGCGTACATGAGCAGAGAATATGCGAGAAAGAAGATAACAACGAAGAGAATGCCAACAAAAATCTGACATCTTAATACTGTCAAACCTGGTCGGCTGTTAACAGCTGATCGCCTTGCCTTTAACCCAACCCAGGATTTACTGAATAAGATTAAGCCAAGCGATCAGCCGACATACAATTTTTTTTTTAATCTTGGCAGTACTTGGCATTGAAGATGTCAACTTGTTCTCTTTTTACATTCATTCTTTGTTTACGTTTTCGCCTATTTGATGACATTTTCAATCGGCAGATTTGACATCCTTAATGATGTTCATGGGGCCTATCCACTTAATGTTTTCGCAAGTGACCTAACCTTCTATTAGTCAATCCTGAACCCAACCCTTAACTTTCCTAAATGTCAACGCAATGCAGTGCATATATAGGGGACATACCCTGCGTGTTGGTTACGTAAAAAAATATAGTGCTAAAATAAAACAGCAGGATTCACCAATAGAAGCAGGATTCACCAATATTAAGATTAAGGTTTAGATATATCTCCCATACGTATTTTTATCCGGTATGCCCTTTTAAGACTACATTAGCAACAATTTTGGGCCGATCTATACAAAATTTTGCATGAGGTTCTTTATCTGACTCCCAATGCATGACCAATATGGGCTTTAAAGACTGCTTTAGCCACAATTTGGGTCCGTACAAAATCTTCCAAGATTCTGTTCAATATTTCAATATTTATGGTCAAGTCTGACTGGATTTAAACGTAGGTTCCATGAATTATAACTAGTAGGTACACTCGGTGGTGTAGGGGATTATATAGTCGGCTTACTTTCAGCTTCCTTCCTGCCTGTGCTGAATTTCAATAAAATTAAACATAAATAAAAGAGCTATATATCGGATATATACATAAATCTGAACCGATTTGCTTCAAACTTCAAATTTTTCTGCACCTATAAGTCAGATTTGCCGAGTTTCATGAAGATTGGCCTGCCCGTTGATTTAAACGACACTTTTGAGGTCAAATTCCCCACTGTGCCCCTTATCATTGAGCTTAAACATGAATCGGACAGCACTCATTGATATGTGAGAGGTTTGTCCCTGTTCCTTAAAGGAATGTCCATGGGCAAAATTTGTTGTTGTTGTAGTAAGCACATTTGCAACCTGTGGACGCGCCCGGTAGCTCTCAGCTGAGCTTATCGTAATGACGATGAACATCATACAAATCGGAGTTCAGGGTTCCAATCCGTGTGGTGCCCATCGTTATCCCGTGCCGGGGGCAAAATTTGTAATTTGTACAACCGGCTCCCATAGGATTGTAGATGTGGGTTAATTCGTTTTTACTTGTTGGTTTTAAAAAGACAAAAACTTTTAATTAATTTAAATACTTTTTTAAATAAAACATCTATTTTCTACGATGAAATATATGCTTAGATTTTTTTTGGCATATTTATTACCTTGTAGTTTCTACCACAACAAGCCTTTCTATATGTTTCACCATAGTATGGGAGATGCTTACTTCTTTATATAGTACATACTTGATCGTCGTAACATTTATCCGATGTCTTTATTGGACTTCTTGAGCTCCAACAAGCCGCAGTTATTATCCGCTTTAGCAGAAATTTTGCACAATGGCTTGTAGTATAACTTCCAACATCAATGCTAAAGATTGGTTTAAAATTGTTATAACCGCACAACTCTCAATTTTAATTCTGAATCAGCCAATTTAAAAAACAAAAAAATGCATCTGTTAATAACTCTTAAAATTTTTGTTTTTTTCCAACATGAGAAATACGATCCTTCGTGAGGGGTAGCTTAATGAACTATTAATTGTTTTGTATAGAGCAGCCAGAACGGGTGCTTTGAAACTACGTTAATGCTTTCATTATAAAAAGGGCCTTACTCAATTTTTTGTTAATTTACAGGACACGGAAAAAACTCGGCTTAGGCCTTTTTTAAATCATTATTAATCCGTTATTTGCAATTGTATCCACCTTAAATTTTGAGGGAAGGTGCATACGACTAGTGTTACCGTTGAGAATTTTTAACAAGAGGCATCAAAAGTGTCATAGGGGCTTAACATGCAGTAAAGCCGAAAACCCATATTTGCTCGAAATTTGTACATTTTGTGTTATAAACCATCTGAAACCCTCTGCCAAAGTCTTTTGAAATCGGTTCAGAATTATGTTGCCCTATATCGCTTATGAGATAGCTTTTGGGTATTATATAGTCTGAACCGCCCGACTTGTGGCTTTCCTTACTTGTTTCTATTAACATTTTTGGGATCTCCTTTTAAACGAACGAATACGATTAGACCAGTACACCCTCACAACAATTAAGGCACGGGATAGCTATGAGCACCACGCAGGCTACAAACTTCGCCCTGTCTGGTTGTCATCCCACCTGATGAGGATCGCTACCTCTACATGCAAATGTGACTACAACACCAAACAGGCAATATTCATATGTAGGATGCCTATATTAACCGGCGGATTACTTCACACTTTTTTTTGCAATAAATACCATTAATGTACTTGTACATACGGAAGCAAAGTTCTTACTCAGTCTGTGTCCCAATTTCACGTCTCATCGTATTTGATTGTGGAATAGTTTTGCAAGGGCATTCCAAAATAGCATCTATTTTATCTTCCAATACATTTAATTCTCTAAAATAGAAAATCTTTAATATTTATGTATTAATTTATCTCACTATACAAACTCAATATTGCATTCATTTTCAGATTCGTCCATGGAGGTAAATTCCACCCTAAATAAAGTGCAAAATATTAATATCAATAAGTTCCCTTGAACTTGCTATGGGACATCTTACTCTTCTAAACAATCGGACTTCTTTACCAAGACAAAAAAAGGTTTCGCTTTTTGTAATAGCACTTTTCTATTACTAAATGATACAACCTCATCTGGAAGGAAATGGTCACCGCAAATAAAATGTTTGGCTTCCAGTTCAATGCCACACAATTCGCTCCATTCCTGCAGGCTGACCAAATCCTTCGGCACACTAAAGAACGGTCCATTTATTTTGTGGTCCTGCTTGTTGCACAAAGCACACCTACGCATTTTTCTTTTTATTTCTTTAATATTCTTTTAATAAAACGCGAAATTTTTTGTAGTTTTTCAAATCTTTTATTTCGAAAATTTCAAACGTTTCAAAATTCAAATTTAAATAAATGACATATGCAAACCATCAACGAATGTGAGAATGTAAGCAAAGAGCAAGTTGACATCCTCAATGCCGACTACTGTCAAAAATTCAAAAAATTGTATGTCGGCTGATTGCTTGGCCTAACCTTATTCAGTGAATCCTGATAAAACAGCAATTGTTCAATTATTGAAAAACATTATGGGGGGTTACTATAGAATTCATCCTGTTATTTTGCACTAGTGCACGAGTATTGTTCTTACCAGGCAACTTCAATAAATGTTCAACAATCTGGCATCATGACGCTTTTTTGATGTGCGGCCGGAATTGTCATTTTGACAAATTTACGCGAATTATTTATATTTACTTATTGGTCAAGTAAACGTTTTTTTTGCTAAAAGTGCTAAAGGTTTAGTTTAAAACAATGTCCGTGGTTATAGAAACCACCATTGGAGATATTACAGTGGACTTGTTCACCGATGAGAGACCGGTGGCTTGCCTCAATTTCATGAAATTATGCAAACTCAAATATTACAACTATAACCTCTTTCATACCATCGAACAAGGATTCATTGCCCAGACTGGCGATCCCACAGGATCTGGGGATGGAGGAAGTTCAATATGGGGTGTGGTTGAGGGCCAACACAAGCGTTTCTTTGAAGGCGAGACTTTGCCCAAAATCCATCATTCCAGCGCGGGATTATTGTCGTTGGTGGGAGCCGGTAAACATCTGCTGGGAAGCCAATTCTTCTTTACCCTTGGCGACAACCTGATTTCACTGGATGGCCAACATTGTGTCATAGGCGAAGTGGTGGAGGGCCATGAAACATTGCGCAAACTAAACGAGGCAATTGTGGACGAGAACTTTCGACCATATCAAGATATACGTGTTACTCACACTGTTATATTGGATGATCCCTTTGCTGATCCAAGGGGTTTTCGGGAGCCCAGTAGATCGCCCTCACCTTCAGCGGAAAGACTGGCCAATGGACGCATAGCCGCAGACGAAGATATCGATGATACGGATGGCAAAACAATGGAGGAGATTCAAGAAATTTTGGCCGAACGGGAGGCCAAGGCAAGAGCTACAATACTTGAGATTGTAGGTGATCTGCCTGATGCTGAAATGGCTCCACCCGAGAATGTTCTTTTTGTTTGCAAATTAAATCCTGTGACGACTGACGATGATTTGGAAATAATTTTCAGTAGATTTGGGCGTGTCAAGTGTTGCGAGGTGATAAGAGATCGCAAAACCGGCGATTCTCTTCAATATGCCTTTGTTGAATTCGAGAATCAAAAGGCATGTGAAGCTGCCTATTTCAAAATGGACAATGTACTCATAGATGATCGGCGTATTCATGTAGACTTTTCTCAATCAGTTTCCAGAATAAAATGGAAGGGCAAAGGACGAGGCATTGAGGGTGATTCCAAAAATGTGGACTTTAATAATCTAAGAGACAAAAGGGGAGCAGAGGCAGATGACCGCAAATCGAATAATAGAAGAGACAGACCACGTTCCCCCAAAAAAGAGCAAAGCCGGCGAGAGCATAGAATATCTAGGTCTCGTTCACGCTCCCGTTCAAGAATGACATCTGGGGAAAGACGCAAGGCAAGGGAAGAACGCCACAGAGAACAAGAGAAGCAAAGACGTTCAAGATCAGCATCTAAAACGCGCTATAAATCTCCCTATCGTGGAGATAGCAGGCGAGAAAGAGAACAACGCAACGAAAGGCCGCCAGAACGAAGGCGAAACGACAGATACTCTCCAAAAAAGAGAAATGATGCTAGTTATGAGGAAAAACGGTACAGATCTCAATATCGTAGCAATCAAAGAGACAGAGAGGAGATATCACCTAAAAGAAACTCAGATAGAAGAGCCCATGATAGATCGCCTTCACGTAATGCTAATGGAAGGAATAGAGCGGGATCGCCTGAATCGAGCAGAAAAAGAACACCAGAAAGGAACTCCAGGCGAGATGAATCCTCATCGGAGAAGTCGCGATTATCCAGCAAACGTAAAAATCAGGATACCAGAAAGAAAAGTAAGAAATCAAGAAAAGATAGCAGCAGCAGCAGTAGCGAAGATTCTTCCAGTTCTTCGGAAAGTGATAGTGAGTCATCATCTTCCACGGATAGTGATAGCTCCTCAGAAGAGGAAAGAAAGAAAAAGAAGAAGAAAAATTCCAAATCTAAGAGATCAAAACATACAAAATCCAAATCAAAGAAAAGTAAATCGAAAAAGCATAAGAAATGATTGAAATTGGCGCTCACATGACTTTGGCAAAATATATGTAAAAATTAAGAACAAAATTTAACTATCATTTTATTTTTAACTAAGGAACGAGAGTAATCACTTTTGATCTCCAGCATCTTTGTTTGCTTCTCCACAACATCCGCTGGCTTGACCTTTTCGCCGACGTGGTGGTTCTATGACAGCATCCGGGTTAAACACTATGTTGTCCAGGCGTGTAGTCTCAGGTGTAATACGCAATTCTAAAAAGAGATGCTAGTTTTTATACCATCACAACTAAGTTGTATTTCTAATTTTCTTACCATATACACCCTCTTCCTTCTTCTTGGCTTGTATTACATTTGTGCGCAATTCTTTGTCCACATCCCATGCCAATTGTATCATCTGCAAAGAGTTATGAAAAGTTAAAACATTTTGAATTTAAAAAAATGCGGTGTAAAGGAAAACAAATCCAAGGCAATGCCGTGATTATGTTGCCTGATTGGCTATTTTATCCACAGGCTGATTGTCCGCGACTGCATTAGGAGCTAAAAATCGCGGCACGGGATAATCGTGAGCACCACAAATTCTGAGTGCCTATGATGATCGATATGACAAGGCGGTTTATTGCAAATTTTGGCCATGAACATTCCACTAAGAAACAGGGGCAATCTTCTCACATATCAATGAGTGTAATCCGATTCAAGTTTAAGCTCGGTGATAAGGGGCCTCCATTTTATAGCAGATTCCAAACGGCGTGCCGCAGTGTGACATCTCCTTGGAGAGAAGTTTTACATGGCATAGCACCTCAAAAATGTTGCCAGCATTAGGAGGGGAAAACCACCGCTGGCCTCGCTAGGATTCGAACCCAGGCGTTCAGTGTCATAGGCGGACATGCTGACCTATGCGCTAGGGTGGACGGGGTATTGGCATCTTTTATTAACCAATGCCCACCCAGTTCCCGCGGCGATCGGTCCTTTGGACTTGAACGAGCTTGCGACAAGAGCTTGACGAGGATACCCATCTCCACATGAAAATGTGGCTACAACAACAACAATAGGAGATACAAGTTCCAATCAGTGTTATGTTCTTAGTTATCCCATTCTAAGACTTTGTTGTTGTAGCCACATTTGAATGTGGTGGGGGCGAAGAACTGATCGCCGCCGGAACATTGTGTTGTTGAAACCTTCTATTGTGTCTTTTACCCTTATTTGCCTACTGGGTTCTGATAAATATCCAAAGCTAGAAACTGCAGCTTGGGTGGGGTGCGTCCAGAGTAATCAGGTAGCAAGATGAATTGGTTTTGGCTGGACAAATGAAAAGGGACGTATGTATGTCGTGTGGTCCCTGGGCACACATATAGCACGTTGGTATCAATACTAGCCCAGTAGAAATGAAGGCGGCTGCTTTTGCAGAACGTAGCTCAGTAGAAATCATTGGGTTTTTGACTCTCACATTCAGCTGCCGGCGAACTTCCGCTCCTCCTACTCGCAATCTAAAGTTTCAGGTCAGACTGGAGGGACGTGTTGGCAATATTATCAAAAAGCATGGCATGGCTGAACGTATGACAAACCTTTGATAGGCCAAAAACCTCGAGAATTATCCTTTGGCAAGTCTTGACTTGGTTGATACTTCGCATAATATGTGCAGTGATGGCGTCCATAGCAGTCTTCGTTCATGCTGATGCTCATCACATGAAATTCTCCAACAAGGCTTAAGAGAATTAGTGTCTCAAGTGTCTAAGCGAGAATAGGAAGATTGGTCTCTTCAATGTAACATTGGTCATTTTCCGGAAATCGGGAACACTGAGCGTATCAAGAGAAAGTTTAAGGACCTAGGTTAGGTACTCGACGTCCATAGCAGTCTTCTTTCATGCTGATGCTCAACATATGAAAATTCTCCAACAAGGCTTAAGAGAATTAGTGTATTAAATGTCTAAGCTGCAGGCGAGAATAGGATGTTTGGTCTCTTCAATGTAACATTGGTTATTTTCCGAAAATCGGGAACACTAAGCGTATCAAGAGAAAGTTTAAGGACCTAGGTCAGGTACTCGACTCCCGGTACATCCAATAAAAGCGGCTTCACAAAATATTAGTTGATGTTCGGCATTCTTACCTTTTTAATGTTGTCCGCATTTGTTTCTTGCATATTTTTCTTGAAGTGAGCATTGATTTCTTTTCGACCAGCTTCCAAGGCATGGTCATCCCCCGCAAATATATACTGTCGAGTGCGGTGTAGTCTTCGAAAAGCTTTTATTACCTTAACAAATAAAAAGTGCTTTAATTTAAGAAATTTAAATGTATCTAAAAACTGTTACCTCACGACGAATTTGAGACATTTTTTTTTGTTTTGGCTGAAGACAGCTGTTATTAAATGTAATAATATAAAGTTTGAAAAGCTTGAAATATACCAGTTTGAAAAGTATTGCATATTATTTACATTGTTGCCAAGGTAGATTTATAGAGGCAGACACTTAAGCTGAGTATTCTGTTCAGCTTTTATGGTAGAATTCTGTCACACTTCATATCATGGCGAAACAATTGAAGGTGGTCTCATTTGTACAACAACCACAAATCATATGGTGAAATCTGCCATCTTGTCATCAAGCTGATCGTACTTTTGCCAACCCAAGCAAAGGAATTTGTGTGCGTGTGTGTATACGTTTGCGTACATGAGCAGAGAATATGCTAGAAAGAGGATAACAACATATCGTTCTGTTCTCATAAACAGGCTGAAAGTCTTCTTTGGGTTTACATTCAGACTCCCAGATTAAGCCCAGCCGTCCAAGAACTTTTCGGCCCTAAATGAGAGTAAGTTACGATTAGATCCGAGAAGGGTCCATGATTTAATAATATGTATAGAATGCCACCGGTATTCACAAAACTTATTGCAGCCTTTGTAACGATGAATTTCCTCGGTTAGTTGAGGTAGGGCTCGCGGGGGAAGCGTTCATAATTGCTTAGCCAGTGGAAGAGAAAGTCGGTGTAATAGTTTTCAAGTTTAGCGGTTTGTTAAAAAATCTTCAGATTATACGGAGGTATTCAGAGTCTCGTGCACCGGGGAGGCCTGGCTAAGCACTCCCATAGCGGTTCGGGGTGATGTCGGGGATAATCTGGCGTAAAGGAGATCGAGATAAGTACTCCCGTCAACGTCGAACTGGTGATTCTCAGGATGGTTTGACATGTGGAGATCTGGTTAAGTACTCTTGCACGGGTCTGGCGATCCTCAGAGGAAAGTTGTGGGTGGAGATCTGGCTAAGTACTCCCTGACGCTCCACGGGATAGGAATGCGTGTCGAGACCTGTCTATGTACTCCGCTTATAGGGTGTTGGTTCTCGGTTGGGGAACCGGGCAATCGCCTCAAGGAAGTAAGGGTGGTGGATGTCGAGTCAGGGTCAGAGAGTCAGAGTGTACCGATTGGTGGTAATGAAAGTACATGGAATGGTAGTGTCACGGTGGTTCGCGATTCAGACAGAGAAACTCAAATAAAAAACACAGTGGACAATCCAATTCAAGGGCAATTATTATTTAAGTAGGCAGTATAAAAAAGAGATAATATAAAAAACAAAGGAGTTCATGTGACACATAACGAAGAGAATTCATCGAAAGGGACAACACAGGACAGTGCAATGACTTTCGCCGTTACACTATCTTCCCTCCTCCGAAGTCAACGAGGGAGGATTATTATCTAGCTCGTCTGTTGATAAGGAGGCTGTATATGCGCCCTCCAATCTGCACCACCCTCTTAAATTGGCTATGAGGCCGGTGTATGGCCAGCGAAGTCTGGATGTAAGGTTGGAGACCCCTGCGTACTTCGGTCGGGAGTTCCTCCTGGCATTTGATTCGGGGTCCCGTGTGGGACCGTTCGGGCACAACCACCACACTCGCCAATTGTTGTGGGGAAACCACTTCGTGCGGTGGGGTCGCTTAAAGTGGTGAGCTTCCTTCTAGTGGTGGGCTCTCTTCTTGTGGTGGGCTCACTTCCTGCGTGGGGATAAAACATAGGTTTGCTCTGGGTTCTGATCGTCTGTCCCAGAGGACACGGCACAGCGAAGAGAAAGCGCCGCCGGAGGCACGGTCTGGGTTCGGTGCTGGCTGTGGATCTATCCTAGTTCCTCCTCGGGCCCCTCAGAGCTGTCCGACAGCCAGATAGAAGACACCGTTAGTGAAAGTGTTGCGGTTAGTGGCTCGGATCGTTGTTGGCGTCGGGGAGGCGTAGCCGGCTCGTCACTATCTGGTGAAATACAAATCGTCTCTAGTTCGGGTATCACTCTAGCCGCCGGTCATAGGGCCAGAAGATCCGACCCGGTGGCCCTTCTTAAAGTGGATTTAAAACGACACTGCAGTCCCTGTCTACTGTTTCTAGACCAGCCGACCCTGTTCCTTGTAATATGCCTAGGTATGGTGCGGCAGTTGACGCGGTTCATTGCAGGTGATGAGGGTACGTGATTATCTGTGGAAGAGAGAGACTGAGAAACTTTGTTGGATTTCGGCCTGTAAACGGGGAAATCGGATTTGACAGAAAGATCAGGTGCAACGGGAAGGTCAAGGCCTTCAGTTCACTGAGGTGAGCATTCCGTTCATCCCCTCGCTCATGACCTCGCAACGCGACGATGGCCAGCGATGGCAAACTTAGAAACTCATACGGCAGTTTCGTATTTCGGTGCCAACTTAGCCGCAAAGTTTTCCACGGTCTTTGACAAGGGATGCTAACGGACCATAACCAGATCCCCCACGGCGGGTTTCTAGGGTCGTCTTCTCAGATTATAACGTCTTCGTTGGTCTTCTCCGGCGCAGCTTAACGGCGAACGAACAATCTTGAAGACTTCCTGCAATTATATGGCCTTCCTTCGGGGGTCAACTTTCAGGCTGCCGTTCCTACTGTGACCTCATCGTACTACATCCGGGGTAACTTTGGATCACGGCACTGTACCAGGTATGTGGGGCTAAACCCTGTGGTCTCCGAGACGCTGGTGTTACAGGCATGGTTGAACTCGGGCAATTGTTGTGATGATTCCTGGCGATCTGTGCAATGATGGTCTTGATCGTTCGGTTCGCCCGCTCTGTGGGGTTTTCCTGGGGAAAATACGCGGCGGTGAATTGCCTTCGGACTCCAATGTCCCGTAGGTACTTTTCCAGAACCGGGCCGGTGAATTGACCGCCTTTATCCGTGATGAATACCTTCGGCGTTTCGAACCTGGCCAGTATTCTTTCTCGAAATGCCTCCACCACGGCCTCTACTATAGCGTTGCGGAGAGAAACCAGCTCCACCCATTTCGTAAAGCGGTCGATGAACACCAACAGCATCGTGTTCCCATCGTCCGTGGTAGTGGTCCCACCAAGTGGGCGCAGACCGGCCTGGGCCATCTGGCATATATGGGCCATATTGCTGTCAAGACCCACAGATCCTTACGAATGTGGTCACATCGCGGGTCATTTTGGGTCAATAGTAGAGGCTGCAAACGCGATTGATGGTCTTTCGAATCCCAAGGTGAGCAGCAGCAGGTTGATTGCAATTTTCCTCTAACACTTGTACCCGTAGCGGGGTAGGCACGCAAACTTCCACGACGTACTGTCCTCTTCACTGGAGTTTCTCTGAATATGCTGGTATAGCTGATTGCCGATGATGGCATAGTCGGGGACTTGGAGGGGTTCGAGCGAACTTCCTCTATTTTGCTCGAAACCCATTGGCAATCATGAGCCGTCCCTTCGACCGCCCTTTGCAAGGCATCTCTGGGTTGGCGCGACAAGGCATCAGCCACGACATTGGGTCCGCCCTCACGGTATTTGACGGAGAAGGTTTATTGCTGGAGTTTTAATGCCCAACTGGCAAGGCGACCGGAGGGATTTTTAATAGAATTGAGCCACTTTAGGGCTAGATGGTCCGTTATCACCTGAAATCGGTAACCCTCGAGATACGGCCGCATTTCCCGTATGTCTCACACTATTGCCAGGCACTCCTCTCCGTAGCAGAATAGTTCCTCTCGATTCCATTCAAGGTTCTGCTGGAATAGGCTATAACGCGTTTCCCCTCATCAAATTCGTGCGCCAGGACGGCTCCTAGGCCGTAGTCACTGTCATCGGTTTTAGTATGAAAGTCCTGTTGAAGTCCGGACATGCCAGGATAGGTGCGTGCGTTTGCCTAGCTTTGAGAAGCTCGAAAACAGTGTGCTGGTCCTCCTTCCATCTCCAGGTGGGTGGCGAATTCTGGAACGAAACGGCGATACCACGAAACTACCCCTACTAAACTCCGTAGGTCCTTCAAGGTCTGTAGAGTGCTCATCTCCTGGATGGCAGAAACCTTATCGGGGTCGGTGTGTATACCTTCGCCACTGACGACATGTCCCAGGTATTTAGTCTCCCGTAGGAAGAACTTACGCTTGTCTGAGTTATTCCTTAAATTCGCTGCGCGAAGTCTACGAAAAACTTCCTGATGTCAAATGTTCCTCCATTGTCCTCCTGATGACTATGATGTCATCAAAGTAGGCGAAAGCGTAATGCTCCATCTCTGGACCATCTCTGGTCCCAAATTTCAGCAAAATCGGATAATAAGTGTGGTTTTTATGGGCCTAAGACCCTAAATTGGTGAATCGGTCTATATGGGGGCTATATCAAGATATAGTCCGATATAGTTCATCTTTGAACTTAACCTGCTTATGAAAAACAAGTAAAAGCGTGCTAAGTTCGGCCGGGCCGGAATCTTATATACCCTCCACCATGGATCGGATTTGTCGAGTTCTTTTCTCGCCATCTCTTTTTAGGCAAAACAAGTAAAAAGGCGTTAAGTTCGGCCGGGCCGAACTTTGGATACCCACCACCTCGGGTATATATTTAAACCAGATTTCATCAAAATTCAGTGAAAATTTCATACCTTATGTCCCATAGCAGTTATATCGAAATATGTTCCGATTTGGACCAAATACTAATAAGTACTGTAGCTATTGGGTTGCCCAAAAAGTAATTGCAGATTTTTCGGTCGGCCAAATGAAGTTGATGATGACCAAATCAAAGCATTAATCGAATTGGATCGTCATGTAACTGAGCGTGAGATAGGAGAGAAGTTAAATATACCAAAATCAACCGTTCATTATCACATAAAAAGTCTTGGACTGGTGAAAAAGCTTGATATTTGGGTACCACATGTATTGAAAGAAATTCATTTAACAAACCGAATCAACGCTTGTGATATGCACCTTAAACGCAATGAATTCGATCCGTTTTTTAAACGAATCATAACTGGAGATGAAAAATGGATTGTTTACAACAACGTTAGTCGAAAACGATCATGGTCCAAGCATGCTGAACCAGCTCAAAGCACTTCAAAGGCTGATATCCACCAAAAGAAGGTTATGCTGTCTGTTTGGTGGGATTGGAAGGGTGTGGTATATTTTGAGCTGCTTCCAAGGAACCAAACGATTAATTCGAATGTTTACTGTCCACAATTGGACAAATTGAATACAGCCATCAAGGAGAAGCGACCAGAATTGGTCAATCGTAAAGGTGTCATATTCCGCCAGGACAACGCTAGACCGCACACATCTTTGGTCACTCGCCCAAAACTGAGTGAGCTTTGCTGGGAACTTTTGATGCATCCACCATATAGCCCTGACCTTGCACCATCAGACTACCATTTATTTAGATCTTTGCAGAACTCCTTAAATGGTAAAACTTTCGGCAATGATGAGGCTATAAAATCGCGCTTGGTTCAGTTTTTTGCAGATAAAGGCCAGAAGTTCTATGAGCGTGGAATAATAAATTTTCCAGGAAGATGGCAAAAGGTTATCGAACAAAATGGCAATTATATATTTGATTAAAGTTCATTCTAAGTTTTATTAAAAATGCATTTACTTTCTTTTAAAAAATCTTTTAAAATTATTACAATTACTTTTTGGGCAACCCAATATATCAAAAATAAAAAAAGCCTAACATAAATCACTGTGTCAAATTTCAGTGATTTATTCAGGTCTATATGGCAGCCGATCTGACCGATCTGGGCCAAATTGACGAAGGATGTCGACGGGGCTAAGAGAACTCACTGTCCCAAATTTCAGCAAAATCGGATAATAAACGTGGCTTTTATGGGCCCAAGACCCTAAATCGGAGGATCGGTCTATATGGCAGCTATATCCAAATCTGGACTGATCTGGGCCAAATTGCAAAAAGATGTCAAGGGGCCTAAAACAACTCACTGTCCCAAATTTTGGCAAAAATCGGGCAATTAATGCGGCTTTTGTGGGCCCAAGACCCTAAATCGAGAGATCGGTCTATGTTTCAGCTATATCCAAATCTGGACCGATCTGGGCCAAATTGAACTGGGATGTCGACTGGCTTAACACAACTCACTGTCCCAGTTTGTCAGTCAGCAAAATTGGATAATAAATGTGGTTTTTATGGGCCTAGGACCCTAAATCGGCGAATCGGTCTATATGGGGCTATATCAAGATATAGTTCGATATAGATCATCTTAGAACTTAACTTGCTTATGAAAAACAAGTAAAAGCGTGCTAAGTTCGGCCGGGCCGACTCTTATATAACCTCCAGCATGGATCGGATTTTTCGAGTTCTTTTCCCGCCATCTCTTCTTAGGCAAAAAAAGGATAAAAGAAAAGATTTGCTCTGCTATTAGAGCGATATCAAGACCACAATAAAATTATATGTTGGAGACTTGTGGGGGCTCAAGAAATAAATACAGAGATCGTTTTATATATGAGCTGTATCAGGCTAAAGATCGATTCAGACCAAAAAACACGTTAGTTGTTGGATATCATAAAAAAACGCGTCGTGCAAAATTTCATTGCAATTGGATAAGAATTGCGCCCTCTAGAGGCTCAAGAAGTCAAGACCCAAGATCGGTTTATATGGCAGACGGACGGACATGGCTAGATCGACATAAAATATCACGACGATCAAGAATATATATACTTTATGGGGTCTCTGGCGAATATTTCGAGTAGTTACAAACGAAATGACGAAATTAGTATACCCCCATCCTATGGTGGAGGGTATAAAAAAGGATCTGTGCAAAATTTCAGCTCAATATCTCTATTTTTAAACACTGTAGTGTGATCTGAATAGACGGACGGACAGACGGACGGACATGGCTAGATCGACATAAAATATCACGACGATCAAGAATATATATACTTTATAGGGTCTCAGACCAAAATTTCGGGTAGTTACATACAAAATGACGAAATTAGTATACCCCCATCCTATGGTGGAGGGTTTAAAAATGATCTGTGCAAAATTTCAGCTCAATATCTCTATTTTTTAACACTGCGTGATTTCAATAGGCGGACGGGCATGGCTGGGTCATCCAAATCCGTCCAGTAAATCCACTCGGTACCCCTCATCCCTTACGCCACCGCCACAGTAGATATTCTACAATAATTTGCAATTTAGTGCAAGTTGTTCAATTGGTCCTTCGAGGCAATACATCTCTTATTCATGCCTTAAAATGAGATGTCCACTCTGTCTAGCAAGTATATAAGTAGCGGTCTATTTGTTTGATATCCTATAGCTTCCGCTCTCAACAAAACGTTAACGTCTATTTACTTTAATGTGGCTTGCAATTGGCACAAGAAAATCATTGATAGCCAGAAGGCGATATTACGACATCCGCACAATGCCATCGTCATACTTGGAAATGACACAAAACGAATGGAACAATGTGCTATGACATTTTTCAACATTTTTTTTGTATTTCATACAATTGCTTGCTTTCCTCCTTTCAGCAAAGAAATGTGGATAGTGACGTGCAAGTGGCAGTAACATACATACATTTTCTGTTTTTACAATTTCTGAGATTAACTTTAAGGATAGGAAATCATATCTAAAGTGGTTCATATGGCGATTGAGATTTTAGTCTTGAAAGACATGCATTAAAAAAACTGTTTTTTTGGGGAGATGTTCGTCTTTTAAGGTGCTGTCAATTTTTAGAGAATAGATAATGTGATATAATTTTGATATTGATCAAGTTTTATGGGAGGTTACAGGTAAGCGTACCATAAAAATGAAGAAGGTGGAGCAAAACAATGATAAAATAGTTGAAATATTAAGTAAAGAAAACCGTGGTTTGCGGTAGAGAAAATTAAGTTTGAAAATTTTATCAAAGAGTAAAATATCAGAACAATTCGATTAGTAACCCCACATCGAAGAAGACAATCTGGTAGGATAGCTTAGGTTTAAGTGACAGTCTGCTATCAGACTCGCTTAGACGTTTTCGTCAATTGTGATACCACAGGAACAGAAGAAGAAAGATGCCTTCTAGTTCCTACCGTTGGACCATCCACATCGCAAATGTTCACATCCGCTAAATCAGATAGGTTCTCAAAGAAATGAGAACCTAAAGTGGAACTCCTAAGTGCTAATGCGAGATACACACACAGAAGGTGTTCTATAGTCTCTTCTTCTTCGATGTTCCTGCTGGCAACCATGTTTTTCGGTTAGACAGTGACCTGTCATAATGGACACAATGACTGAGATGTCTGTTCTAGCCAATGAAAGCAAAGCAGTAGACCTTTACAAGTCTAGATAAGGCCACATAGTTTTGGAATGCTCACAGCCCTTCGGGCCAGGTCCTGAAACCCTAGCTTACATGTCGCTAGAGGCATACCCACAGATTCCAGTGTCCCTGGAGTGTGTAAGGTAGTTCCTAGTCTCGCAAGCTCGTCTGCTTTAGAATCCTCTGGGATATCTCTGTGGCCCGGCACCCAGAACAGATGAATTTTGAACTGTTCAGCTATCTCGTTGCGAGATCTGTGACATTCGAGGGCGGTTTTTGTGTTCAGAAATCCGTTCTCTTGGGATTTAATAGCTGCCTAAGAAGATATTTATGCCAATCGTTGTAATGACATCTTAGCCATTTCACCACTTCCGTAATTGCAAGGATCTCCGCTTGATAGACACTACAGTGGTCGGGTAACCTCTTCGATATGACCAGTTCTAGATCTTTAGAATACAAAGCCCAACTGGTCGTTAAGTTTGGAACCATCCGTATAGAAGTTTATGTAACTTCTGTTACCAGGGATATCGTAGTTCCAATCGGTTCTATCAGGAATAGTGGTACAGTAATTTTTATCAAAAAGCGACATCGGATATTGTATCATGGATAACACAGTGTCCATAGCCGCCACACAGACAATCTGGTAAGAAGATACAAATTGAAATGTAGAAAGTATTGGACTGTTTGTCGATTTAGAAGTCAATCTTTCGTGTATGTTAAGATTTGCTTGAAGTCGAATTTCGACCAAAATTCTTACATATTGTAGGAGCCATATAGGAAATCGTTGTGCAAAATTTTTAGAATGTTGATTGATGAGTACGTTTGCAAAAGCCCTAAAACAGAAAATCGGGAGGTACGTATATATGGAAGACATAACTAAATCTAACAGGATTTTTTTGAAATTCTTTAGTCTAGTCTAGTTTAGTTTCGTGAGGATTGGTTAGGTTTGGTTGAGACAAGTAAAAAGGTGTTAAGTTCTTTGGGTACCCACCTCCTCGGGTATATATGTAAACCACCTTTCGTCTTAGTCCAGTGAAAAATGCATAATGTATGCCCACAAATCATCTATATCGAAATATGGTCCGATTTGGACCAGATTCGACACGAATATTGAGTGGTCTAATAAGTACAAGTCATTGTCCAATTTTGTAGAACAAAATATTGGTTTTTTGGTAGCCATATGCAATTATAGACCAACCTGAAACATATACGACACGGATGTCGAAAGCCTAACGTTAGTCACTGTGTCAAATTTCAGCCAAATCGAATGTAACTTTTATGGGGCCACGACTTTAAATCGAGAGATCGGTCTATATGGCAGCTACATCCAAATCTGAACCCATCTGAACCAAATTAAAGGTGGATGTCGAAGGGCCTAACACATTTCACTGTCCCAAATTTCTGCGAAATCGGGCAATAAATACACTTTATATGGGAACAAAACCTTAAATCGAGAGATCGGTCTATATGGCAGCTATATCCAAATCTGCACCGATCTTGGCCAAATTGAAGAAAGATGTTGAAGGGTCTAACACAACCCACTGTACCTGATTTCAGTAAAATCGGATAATAAATGTGGCTTTTATGGGCCTTAGACCCTAAATAGGCGAATAGGTCCTTTTGGCAGCTATATCCAAATCTGGACCGATCTGAACTAAATTGAAGCAGGATGTCGAAGGGCCTAACACAACTCACTGTCCCAAATTTCAGCTAAATCGAATAAAAAATATGGCTTTTATGGGCCTAAGACCCTAAATCGGCGGACCGGTCTATATAGGAGCAATATCAAGATATAATCCGATATAGGTCATCTTCGAACTTAACCTGCTTATGGACAAAAAAAGAATATATGCAAAGTTTCAGCTCAATATCTCTATTTTTAAAGACTGTAGCGTGATTTCAACAGACAGACGGGCGGACGGACATGGCTAGATCGTCTTAGATTTTTACGCTGATCAAGAATATATATACTTTGTAGGGTCGGAAATGGATATTTCGATGTGTTGCAAACGGAATGACAAAATGAATATACTCCCATTCTTCGGTGGTATAATTAAAGATTCTATGAACCGAACAAGGATGATCGAGATCGGTTTACATGGGAGCTATATCAGGTAATAGACTGATTTGGACCATATTTGGCACAGTTGTTGGAAGTCGTAACATCGCATGCGAAATTTCAGACAAATCGAACAAAAATTGAGGCTTGTAAGGACTCAAGAAGTCAAATCGGCAGATCGGTTTCAGCCAAATCGGACAAAAATTGCGGCTTTTAAGGACTCAAAAAGCTAAATCGGAAGATCGGTTTGTATGGGAGCTATAACAGGTTCTTGACCGATTTGAACCGTACTTTGCCCAGTTGTTGGAAGTCATAACAGAACACTATGTTCAAAATTTCAGCCAAGTGGGAATGTTGCGGCTTCCAGGGGCTCAAGAGGTCAATTCGGGAGGTCGGTTTTTATGGGAGCTATATCTAAATCTGAACCGATGTGGCCCATTTGCAATTCCCAAAATCAATATTAAGTATCTGCACAAAATTTCAAGCGGCTAGCTTTCCGCCACCGATATCGTGATTTCGACAGACGGACGGACATAGCTATATCGACTCAGCGTTGAGATGATCAAGAATATATATACTTTAGTGGGTCTTAGACGAAAATTTCGAGGTGTTCCACCCCTCCTAAGTTTCAATATCTCTTAGATGCGAAAGCCGGGCGAAGACATAGAAAATGCTTCAACGTCGTATCATCTTCCTCACCTGCCCTACACATGCTATCACTTGCCGCACCTATTTTGCATAACTTGCTCGTAGCCCTATGTGTCCCATTATGATATCGAAAACTATACTGACCTACTTATTACTTCATTTCAGTAATAGCCTCGACTTTTCACAATCTGGATCTCCCCACAGTGTTATATATGCGTTCGTTGTCCACTCCCTCGGACTGCGTCGCCCCGGAAGGCTTCGGGTTAACCAAGTTTATTAATGGCAGTCCTCTGGCCTTTACGGCCAATCGTCTGCTCTTTCATTCCCCCTTACTCCGCTGTGGCCCGGCACCCAAACGATGCGGACCGTGGCATCCCCGGAGAAGGCGTTAATCTCCTTTTTGCCATTGGACTATCCTCGGATTCAGGCCCCATTTAGAGCATACGGCCCGTTTACATAGTGCCCAACATCTGTGAGCTTTCTCAGTACGCTCCTGAATGTGACACTTCCAATTCAGTTTCCTGTCTAAGATCACACCTAAGTATTTGACCTTGTCAGATATCGAAATCGTCTTATTGAGGAAACGAGGTGCGTTAAATTTGCCAACTATGTCTTCCTCGTGAACAGGCATATTTCATTCATCTCTGGGTTAACATTGAGACCCCGAGGTCTAGCCGAGTCGTGTGCCATCTGCACGACCCGTTCAGCCCTTCTGCATAGCTGGTTCGGATCCTTACCCCTTAGAAGGGGTAACCCTTACCCCAGAGGGTTCAAATCCCTCCTCAGTCACAATCCGTAACAGGTCATTTATGGTGATCACCCATAGGAGTGGCGATAAACTACCCCCCTGTGGCGTGCCGTGTACCACTTTCACCCTTATATTTTTGTCATGGGACCCGCAATTTATCCACCTGTTCCTTAGTGTATGGTTTATCCTAAGGACCGGGTCCACCCGGTACTGGTAAGGATGGATCAGTGTGTCGGTCCGCACATTGTCAAAAGCCCCCTCGATGTCAATGCATGCCGCCAGTGGGTACGTTTTGGCATCAAAGGATTCTTCTATTTTATGCACAACTTCGTGCAGGGGAGTCTCCACCGACCTTACCTAGACATAGGCATGCTGTTTGTATTTGAGCAGTTCGCTGGGTGTCTTACTTTTTATCATAGTGTTCACAATACGTTCCATGGTTTTGGGTAGAATGGACGTAAGGTTTATAGGTCTGTAGGTCTTTGGTGTCGCGTAACTTGCCTTGGCGGGCTTGGATATAAATACCACCCTTGCCTCCTACCAGGTATTAGAGTATATGCAAGTTCCAAGCACGCTGTGAAAATATTGGCCAGCTGGGGCGCCAGATAGTTTGCCTCTTTCTACCAGGTATTAGAGTATATGCAAGTTCCAAGCACGCTGTGAAAATATTGGCCAGCTGGGGCGCCAGATAGTTTGCCTCTTTCTGTAGTAACGCCGGATATATTCCATCAGGTCCGGGTAACTTAAATGATTTGAAGCTCCTCAAGGATTCCTTTACCATAAATTCTGTAATTATAAACCTTCGATCAACATCATTATTCCAAGATTCCGGAGTCTCAATGAGTCCCGTCGTTTCATGTAGAAATTTGGTTTTCATCAAAAGCCTCAACATGTCCTTGTCCGTTGTCTCTGCTCGCACTCCCATGTCGTCTACTAAAGTTTCAGTTTGGACATGGATTTTTAAGAGGAATTTTTTTACCTTGGCGGCGTCATTAACTTCTCGACCTGTTCGCAGAAAAGTTTCCGGGGGCCACGTTTTGCCACCACGTTTTGCCCCATTTCTTGAGCCTTGCGCTTATTTACTACGTGCTCTGTTATAAAAAGTCTGCTGCACTGTTATAAAGTTGCGAATCTCCCCGTTTTTCTTGGGCTGATTTCTTTTCCCAAGGAGGACAACTATCTTCGTAAGACCCCACCAGTGCAGTCTTAATCTTGTTGACATTTTCGTCAATGTCTTCTATGCTTGGACAATCTAAATTATCTTGCTCAAGACTTCTTCTGAGTAGTCTTTCTTGTTTCGTTTCTTGTGTACGGGGCATATAATGCTGAGGTTCTAATCATTGTGTATGAGTTCGTCTGGGCATATCGCGCAGATAAACTGCTGCATTCGCCTTATCAGCGTGTCCTCTCCGATCTTAAATAGTTCAACTGGCAACCCATCGGCTCCTGCTACCTTGATGTTCTTCAGTCGGATCACTGCTACTTGGACCTCGTTCTGATTAGGCGTTATACATTCTATACCATCGTTAGGGTTTCGAGGAAACCTCAGCCTCGTCACCGCTCTGTCATATACTATCAGCTGGGAAAAATTTTCTTTCGACATCCTAAACACACTATCGGTATCAGTTGACAGATTTCCTTCTTTCTTTCTGCTTGAAAATGTGCCTGCACCAATGCCATCGGTTTCATATTTAATTCATTGGTAAAATATCCTCACTTCATAATGACTTCTGTGAATCTCTATTCGCTCACACTCACGTCTCTCCATTTCCGTTTTCTTTCTGCGAAATAGACGTTTTTCCTCTCCCCCTTCTACTGATACCCCTTCTTTATCTGACGTGTTTGTATTGATTGTAGGATTGCTCTACATGCCGCATTCTTGGTTTCAGTCGCATTTCGAGACTCTTGGTCGTACTATGGGGTTTAGAGTCATTTCGCATGTTGTTGACAATGGTTTACCATTGCGCCAATATATCATAGAGACAAGAAGTACTTTCATCCAGCATTTGGTTTGTCGAGTGGAGTATGCCGTTGCCATATGTTGCTTTTATAGGTTTTTGACGTCAGTTTCCGTGCAATGTCTGATCGTACGTTTCTCTCTACGTTTAGACGGGTGCAAATCTTTGTTGCAACAACGAATCTATGTATGTTCGCTCCTCGGATCGATCGAGAAGACGAGTGCGAGGCAGTGCTGCCAGCCGCAAGGTCTTCGATTGACGGAACTCACTATTGCCATTTGGAAGTTCATGCTATACGAATGAATCTGTGGTACTGATGTCTGTTTCCGACTGCCTGACCATAATACGATCTTGCAGGTATAGATCTGGGCGCTCACGGAATGGTTGAGGTTGTAATTATATAAGACATTCCGAGAACCTTGTTGAATATGATATAGATTAGACCATATTTAGTTATATACAGATCTGCCTATATAAAGTATTGGGTGATCAAACAGCAAGCATAATACTCCATCTCGGAATCCCTGTGTTGGTCGTCCACCGTAACATAATCCACCTTACCATTGATTTATCCACATAATGTTGGAAATCCGTTGAAGTATATAATTTTGAGCAATCATAATAACTTTCATCCGAAATTCATTCTTTTCTATTTGTATATCTAAAATATGACAGCGTTGATGTAAGCCAACATAACTTAATTTACCATATATCATACAAAATCGTGAAGCCCACTACTAAAGCGCTTATCACCATCAATTGCAAGAAACTCAAAGGTTTTTTTTAAGCATAAATTCTGACAATGGCTAAAAAATGGAATTTGATGAGAAGTGAACATGCCATGATAAGAACCATTCATCACTTTTCGCTGCATGAATACAACATCCAACATGGGTAGAAACCACTGGCGTAGCTAGACATTTTGTTCATGTTCATGTTCTTAAAATTAAATCAATGTGGTCGGTTTTAATCACATAAAAGGTCCCGTTACTCTTGTGGTTAAATTGTTGGCCGAATACCTTGGGCTTCACAAACTTCTCTATGACTTCTTAAGGTGGCTTTCACGAAAGCAATCAAGCACCGTATTTACTGTAAGGGTTTAAGCCTTACTTTGCAGAAAACTGAGAACTTTTTTTGCCAGTGCTTTTTATACCCGGAGGCCACCGTAGCGCAGAGGTTAGCATGTCCGCCTATGACGCTGAACGCCTGGG
Organism: Stomoxys calcitrans; assembly: GCF_963082655.1. Taxonomy (NCBI): domain Eukaryota; kingdom Metazoa; phylum Arthropoda; class Insecta; order Diptera; family Muscidae; genus Stomoxys; species Stomoxys calcitrans. The sequence goes on from NC_081553.1 coordinate 175,176,831, forward strand.
TTCGTATCCTGGCGAGACCATCGGAAAAAAAAATTACAGCGGTGGTTTTCCCCTCCTAATGCTGGCAACATTTGTGAGGTACTATGCCATGTAAAACTTCTCTCCAAAGAGGTGTCGCACTGCGGCACGCCGTTCGGTCTCGTCTATAAAAAGGAGGCCCCTTATCATTGAGCTTAAACTTGAATCGGACTGCACCCATTGATATGTGAGAAGTTTGCCCCTGTTCCTTAGTGGAATGTTCATGGGCAAAATTTGCAATCTGCTTTTTATACCCTCCACCATAGGATGGGGGAGTACTAATTTCGTCATTCTATTTGTAACACCTCGAAATATGCGTGTGAGACCCCATAAAGTATATATTCTTGATCGTCATGCCATTTTAAGTCGATCTAGCCGTGTCCGTCCGTCTGTCTGCCGAAAGCACGCTAACTTTCGAAGAAGTAAAGCTAGCCGCTTGAAATTTTGAACAAATACTTCTTATCAGTGTAGGTCAGTTGGAATTGTAAATGGGTCATATCGGTACATGTTTTGATATAGCTGCCAAATAAACCGATCTTGGGTCTCGACTTCTTGAGCCTTTAGAGGGCGCAATTCTCTTCCGATTTGACTGAAATTTTGCACATGGTGTTTTGGTACCACTTCCAACAACTGCTCTAAGTATGGTTCAAATCGGTTTATGTTTTGATATAGCTGCCATATAAACCGATCTTGGATCTTGACTTCTTGAGGCGCTAGAGGGCGCAATTCTCGTCCGATTTAACTGAAATTTTGCACGTGGAGTTTTGGTACCACTTCCAACAACTGCGCTAAGTATGGTCTAAATCGGTTCATAATCTGGTATAGCTGTCATATAAACCGATCTTGACTTCTTGAGCCAATAGAGGGCGCAATTCTCATCCGATTCAGCAGAAATTTTGTACAACGGATTCTCTCATGACCTTCAACATACCTGTTTGATATGGTCTGAATCGATCAATAGCTTGATACAGCTCCCATATACACCTATCTCCCGATTTTGCTTCTTGAGTCCCTACAAGGCGCAATTCTTATCGGAATGAACTGAAATATTACGCAATGACTTGTACAATGTTCAGCATTCATTTATGATCCGAATCGGACTATAATTTGATATAGCTCCAATAGCATAACAGTTCTTATTCAATATTCTTTGTTTGCCTAATAAGAGATACCGCGTCTAGAACTAGACAAATGCGATCCATGGTGGAGGGTATATAAGATTCGCCCCGGTCGAACTTAGCACGCTCTTACTTGTTGTATTTATTAACAAATAACAAGTAAAAGCGTGCTAAGTTCGGCCGGGCCGAAACGTATATACTCACCACCATGTATCGCATATTCACATCCTTAAAAGGCCATATCGGATAAAAGATTATAAGAGAGTTATATCGAAACCTGTGCCAATTTTGAAGACTAATGCTGGGACGTCAAATAATACATCTCACGCCCTATATCATAGAGATGTGACCAAAATTGTGGCTTTTACTGTCTTAAAAGTCCATATCCGAAAAATATATACATTGGAGTTACATCTAAATCAGAATCAATTTTAATGAAATTTTGCGCACGTATTGGAACGTCAAATAAAACGTCTCATGCAAAATCGGACGAAAATTGTGTTTTCTACAGGCTAAAGTTTATTTCAGATGAAAGATATATTGGGGATCTATATCTAAATATAAACCGAATTTTATCAAATTTTGCACACGTATTAAGACGTCAAATAAAAAACCTCATACTACATCTTGTCAAGATCGGACTAAAATAGTGACTTCTACAGTCTTAAAAGACCATATCGGACAAAAGATATATTTGGGAGCTACGTCTTAATCTAGACCGATTTATATGAAATTTTGCGCTCGCATATGGACTTTAAATAAAACAACTCACGCTAAATTTTTTAGAAATCGGGCCAAAATAGTGTCTACTACAGCCTTTAAAGTCCAAATCGGATGAAAGATATGTATGGAAGGTATATCTAAATCTGAACCAATTTTTATGAAATTTTGCTCACATATGAAGACGTTAAATAAAGCACCCCGTGGTGCTTTATTTAACGTCGGATCGAAATTGTGGCTGCTACAGCCCTAAAACTCCATATCAGATAAAAGATATATGTGGGTGCTATATCTAAATTTGAACCCATCTTTATGAAATTTCGCAGTCGTATTAAAACTTCAAAGAAAACACTTTGTGCAAAATTTTGGAAAGATCCGACCAAAAATTGTGACTTCCACAGCGTTAAAGGTCCATATCGGATGAAAGATATGTATGGGAGCTATATCTTAATCTACACCGATTATTATGAAATTTTGCACACATATGAGGACGTTGAATAAAACACCCCATCCTAAAGTTTGTAAGGATCGGACCAAAATTGTGGCTTCTACAGCCTTAAAAGGCCATATCGGTGGAAAGATATATATGGGAGCTATATCTAAATCTGATCCGATTTTTATGAAATTTTGCAAACATATGGAGATGTCAAATGAAGCATCTTATGCCAAATTTTCTAAAGATCGGACAAAAATTGTGGCTTATACAGCCTTAAAAGGCCATATCGGTGGAAAGATATATATGGGAGCTATATCTTAATCTGAACCGAATTCGTTCAAAATCAGCAGCGTTCGTCCCTGGGCCAAAAAAAAGACTTGTGCAAAATTTCATGACAATCGGATAATAAATGCGACCTGGAACTTGATCACAAGAATACAAGGACAGACAGACGGACATAGCTAAATCGAATCAGGAAGTGATTCTAAGCCGATCGGTATATTTATCAATGGGTCTAGCTCTTCTCCTTCTAAGCATTGCAAACAAATGCACAAAGTTATAATACCCTGTACCACAGTGATGGTGTAGGGTATAAGAAAGAATTGCTATGATATTGGAGCTATAATATCAAGCTTTTGACCGATTCGGACAATAATTGAACTGATTTTTGGAGACCATAGAAGAAGTCGTTGCGTAAAATTTCAGCCAATTCGAATAAAAATTACGCCCTTCAGGGGCTCAAGAAGTAAAATAGGTAGATCGGTTTACATGGGAGCTGTATCAGGCTATAGACCGATTCAGACTATGATCGACACGTATGTTGAAGGTCATGAGAGAAGCCGTTGTACAAAATTTCTGCTAAATCGGGTTAGAATTCCGCCCTCTAGAGGCTCTACAAGTCAAAATCCCAAATAGGTTTATATGGCAGCTATATCAGGTTCTATACCGATTTACGCCATATTTAGCGCAGTTATTGGAAGTCATAACAAAACACCTCATGCAAAATTTCAGCCAAATCGGATGAGAATTGCGCCTTCTATTGGCTCACGAAGTCATGATCCAAGATCGGTTTATATGACAGCTATATTATGAACCGATTTGAATCATACATACACAGTTGTTGAAAGTGATTCCAAAACACTACGTGAAAAATTTCAGTTAAATCGGACGAGAATTGCGCCCTGCAGAGGTTCAAGAAGTCAAGACCCAAGATCGGTTTATATGGCAGCTATATCAAAACATAGACCGATTTAAACCATACTAACGTGGTTTTTGGAAGTGCTACCAAAACACTACGTGCAAAATTTCAGCAAAATCGGATAAGAATTGCGCCCTCTGGAGGCTCAAGAAGTCAAGACCCCAGATCGGTTTATATAGCAGCTATATCAAAACATGAACCGATTTGGTCCATTTACAATACCAACCGACCTACCCAAACAAAAAGTGTTTGTGCAAAATTTCAAGCGGATAGCTTTACTTCTTCGAAAGTTAGCGTGATTTCGACAGTCAAACGGACGGACGGACGGACATGGCTGAATCGACTTAAAATGACATGACGATCAAGAATATATATATACTTTATGGGGTCTTAGACGCATATTTCGAAGGTGTTACAAACAGAATGACGAAATTAGTATACCCCCATCCTATGGTGGAGGGTACAATGATATGACTGTAAAGAATATATGGACTTTATGAGGTCTTAGAGGAATATTTCGAGGACTTACAAACATAATGACGAAATTAGTATACCTCCATCCTATGGTGGAGGGTATAATAAAAACAGACTATATTTGACTTGGCTGAATTATATAAGATTCAGCCTCTAACCAAGATTGATATTTGTTATTAAAGTTCACTCCAGTTTCTTATCAAGTCAAATCTAGAGCATGGTTTTTATGGTTTGTTAGTCATAACAGATGTTTTTCACTATTTCACTTTTGGAATCAAAATTTCACAGCGGAATATAATTTTTTTATTGCTAAATGATATATATTATATTATATATTAATTTAACAATATATGGGTTGACGAAAATCTGGGGGGCTACAGATTCTCTGGGGGTGGCAAGCACCCCCAGGACCCCCCTAACTACGCCAATGGTAGAAAAAAAACTTTTTATTTGCGGTAGTAAAGCAGCAACACAAAAAGAGATTGAAAAGCTGTAAATTCACGATAAATCTCCCCCGAAAATTATTCTATGGAAAAGTTAAAATAAAAGCCTTCTTTTTTTTTAACCCGCTTACATATTCCCCATGATATTCGCAGAGTATTGCGAAACAATTGGTTATGGTGAATGTTCTTTGAAAACAGGAAGAGTGCTCAGTACTATGAAGTGGCTTGAAATGACATTGTGTTATGATAGGTTTTGTGACACGCAATTTAAATTTATGTAGGAAGAAGAGCATTTTACAGTACGGATTTTAAGGCATTGTGTATGTTTTCTGTAGAAAAGTTAAAGCTCTGTGAAACATAAAAAAATTTGTTAGGATTTTATGTTATATTATGGATTTATTATAAACCGCACTAGTTTAAGCTGGGATATACATATTTCTGTTAAAGAAGAATTTATGTGAGATAAGTTAAGTATTTATTTCCATTACGAAAGTATAAGAAAACAATCTAGGAAAGGCAAAAGTCGGACAGTGACGACTATTAATGACTTACGCCTACGTAATAAGTTTAAATTGGCGATATCATTGTATGATAGCTATATATAATACTAGCTGATCCGGGCCCGCTCCGCTGCGCCTTCTTTTACTTTATATGGAACTAAAGTTTTCTTGGAATATATATTTGCGACAATTAAAGATCATTTAGTGAAATACCATGCTACGAAAATAGTATATCGCTTGACTAACAGTTTAACAATATAAGTACCTTTATCTGAATCCCATATGATCTTTATTGGTCTGCGAATTTAAGTTTGGATGTAAGGTGTACTCTAATCTTAAAATACTTTATTTCAGCCCGATATTCTCATGATATCTGATTTAGGGGTGTTTTTGGGGGTGAAGTGGTCCCCCAAGCACTTGATCCTGAAAAAATATCAGCATCGTGCTCTTGTCTCAAATACCATTTATTTAAACCCCATATTGTCATTGGCTTAAGAGGAGTTTACAGGATGAGGCGTCCCCCAAACACATGGCCCCAAAAAAGGTTATCAAATTCATTTTCTAATCTCAAATACCTTTCATTTCAGCTATATATTGGCATGGTCGAAAAATTTTTTGCCTTTGGGGGTGTTTTGGGAAAGGGGTGATGCCCTAAATACATGGTCCTACATTTGGATATCAAATTCGTATTCTACTCCAAAATACCTTTATTTGAGCTCATATTGCGATGGTCACTAAAAAATTGCTGTTTGTGGGGTATTTTGCGAAAGGGGTAGACCCTCAGAAATTTGTCCCGAAAATGGGTATCAGTTCTTGTTCTACCCCCCAATACCTTTAATTTAAGCCCCACATTGTCATGGTCGGTAAATATGTCTGATTTAGGGGTGTTTTGGGGATTGGAGTGGTCCACCAAATACTAAGCCCGGAAAATATATCAACAACGTGCTCTATTCTCAAATATCTATATATATCATATATTTAAAACCCATATTGCCATTGCCCTCAAAATTGGATATCAAATTCGTTTTTTAATCTCATTTAAACTCCTTATTGCAAAAGTCAGCAAATATGTCCGGTTTGGGGAATTGGCCCTAAAAACTATGAATATTTAGTTCCACTCTCTTTAAGACCCAAATTGTCTTGGTGAGTAAATACGTCCTATTTGGGGGTTGTTATGATGGTGGGACGTCCGCTAGACAGTTGGCCCCCTAATGTTGATATCAGATATATGGTCTACTCCCACATACCTTTTATTTGAGCTCCATATTTCCACAGTCGGCAAACATGACCGGCTTAGGGGGTGTTTTGGGGGTTGGGCGGCCACTTAGTGAGTTGGCCTTGAAAATATATATCGGATTTGTGTTCCACTTTAAAAACCCTCTTATTTGAGCCTCATATTGCAATAGTCAGAAAATACTTACTATTTGGGTGGTGTTGTGCCACTCCATAGACACTTTTCCCCAATATTGATATCAAATTCGTGCTTTACTCCCAAAGACCTTTCATTTGAGTCCCATATTGCTATGGTCGTAAATTTGTCCCCTTTGGGAGATGTTTTTGGTGAGAGGCGGCCCCTCAAACACTTGGTCCCACATGTGGATATTATTGTATAATCGTATTCTGCATTCAAAAACCTTTTATTTAAGCCCCATATCCCCATGGTCAGTAATTAAGTCCTGTTTGGGGGTTGTTTTGCGAAGGGGGTGGACCCCCAAAAACGTGGTCCCACATTTGGATATTAGATTCGTGTTCTACTCGCAAATACCTTTCATTTGAGTCCCATATTGCCATGGTCGGTAAATATGTCCGATTTAGGGGTGTTTTGCGGTTCGGGGTGGTCCCCCTAGCTCTTGGTCCAACAATTGGATATCAGATACGTTTTCTTATCCTAAATACCTTTCATTTGAGTCCCATATTGTTGTGATTGGTCTAAATATATGTTTGGTAGGTTTTAGGGTGGGGCAGCCCTCCTAGGTACCCCATCCGAAATTTGGGTACCAAATTTTTATTTTTAGGGTACTATATGAGAACACACAAAAGTTCTCTTAAATCGCACCACCCATCTCCGAGGTCTGGCTTTTCTGAAAATTAGTATAAGGGGGAGGGTCCGCCCCCTCTTCAGATATGAAAAAATTTAGTACCCTATTTTCACCTCTGTGAAAATTTCAAGAAAATCGGTTCAGCCGTTTCTGAGTCTATAAGGAACACACAAACATAAAAGACAAAAACAATAAAAATAAATTCAATATATAATTTCTGATTTTCCTTAAGAGACGAACTAAACATAATTGTAAATTTGACTCTATTCTCTCAGAGTGACTTTGAGTTACTTTAAACCTTAAGATTATCAACCGTATATTAACTTCAAATTTGTAATGTTTTCCATACACCCTAATACCGGCTCTTACCCTGGTGGCATTTGGTGTGGCGCTAAACGTAAATAAGCTTTAATAAATCTTTATTTTTTTAATAGTGACATAATGGAAATATCATAATGCTGTTCCTTTCGTGATTCCTTCACATCATTGTTAACCATTTTGTTGGCAAATCTCAACAAGCAAAAATGTGAGCGTACCTGTTGACTGTATATCCATTAAATAAAATGTCTAGGACATTATTCTTGGGAAAAATATTTACTGTGCTTTGTGTTGCGTAGAGCAAAATATGTTTGTTTATATTTAAGTGTTTTTTCCTTCCATTGAATCTCTATGTACATAGTACAAGCCCTACTTGGGAGCAAGCAAGTTGTCGTAAACCGATTAGTTGACACCAACAGAGTAAGCAGACCAGAAAGCCTTTTTCAACAAAATATTGTTACGAGGAATTTTTCCACTTCATTTGAAATTGATTTTCAATCGAATTGGAAATGAGACTGATTGATGATGGTTTGAGTTTCATTGTTTGCGGCTCACACATTTACGCAGTTTGAAAATATGTTCACTTTGTAGTCAGTCATATGGACCTCTTTAAATGGAACGCAATAACATGTTTGAATATAAAAAAAATTAAAATTTATCAAATGAATGAAATTTCGCCCACAGCCAATTTCAGCACTCAATGGAAGTATATTCAATTACTCATTGTGTTAAAGATCTCATTGCAACATTATTTGCCTCTAGGGTCCCCCAAAGTATTTCTTCTTCCTTAATGGAACTTTCTTTTTATGCTCCATTTAAGTAATCTGAAACCGGACCACCTGTTGTTTGTAAACCGCATTTGAAGAACCAAGGACATTAAGACGAGCAGGTAAACATTTTGACCATCAAAAAAGTTTTCCGCTGATTTGTAGGCCAAACAACAACATCTCCACAGAAAAAATTACTTAGATGTAAGAATGTAAGAGAAAAACAAGTTAAAGTGTGAAAAGTTCGGTTACGTTGAATCTTTTATACCCTCCATCATGAATGGATTTTGTCAAGTTCTTTGCATGATAAACTAAGAACATATTCATATCCGAAGACAATTGGAATCTCTGGATTTCCAAGAAGTCAAACCCGAAAGGTCAGTTGATGTTGGAAATATATCAGGTTATAAACCAAGTCCAGCACACAAACATAGCTTGAATGTTAGAGGTCATAGTAAGAGCCATTGTGCAATCGTATTTAAACCTTTTAGGGGCTCAATAAATCAAATCTCCTTGGACATTCAAAGAATGTTCAAGTGCACAACAAGAAGAGATTGGCAATGTTGATATGTTGTTGTTCTTAGCTTTCATGATTAGTTTGTATCGGAATAGTGGAAAGTAAGACTTTCTTCTCTTTTACTGCGATTAGGAGAGTTAGAGAACTTATAGAGCCCTGTCCCAAAACAAAAGGGTGCTGAGCACCGAACTCAATGGTCTTTGGGCACCTTAATCAATTTGACATGGCGTATCAGAAATCGTGATCCACTAGCCAGTCAAAATATTTTGGATAATAACACACACTTGCTCAACTTTTATAAGTTACTAGCTGACCCGGGCCCCCATCGCTGCGCCTTCTTTTACTTTATATGGAACAAAAGTTTTCTTGGAATATTTATTTTCGAAGATCTTTTAGTGAAATACCAAGCTAACTTGACTAAGATTTTAACAATATAAGTGCCTTTATCTGAATCCCATATGATCTTTATTGGTCTATGAATTTAAGCTCGGATGTAAGGTGTACTCCATTCTTAAAATACTTCCTTTTAGCCCGGTATTCTCATGATGTCTGATTTAGTGGTGTTTTCGGGGGAGAGGTGGTCCCCCAGATACTTGGCCCTGAAAAAAATCAGCATCGTGCTCTTCTTTCAAAAACCATTTATTTAAACCCATATTGCCATTGGTTTAGGGAGTTGAAACGATGAGGCGTCCCCCAAACACATGATCCAAAATAGGTTATCAAATTCGTTTTCTAATCTTAAATACCACATGTTGGCATGGTCGAAAAAAGTTTACCCTTTGCGGGATGTTTTGGTGAAGGGGTGATGCCCTTAATACATGGTCCTAAATTTGGACACCAAATTCGTATGCTACTCCCAAATATCTTAACTTGAGCCCCATTTCGCGATGGTTACTAAAAAATTGCTGCTTGTGGGGTATTTTAGGAAAGGAGTAGACCCCAGAAAATTGGTCCCGAAAGTGGGTATCAATTCTTGTTCTACCCCCCAATACCTTTCATTTAATCTCCACATTGACATGGTCGGTAAATATGGCCGATTTGGGGTGTATTTTGGGGATTGGGGTGGTCGCCCAAACACTAAGCCCGGAAAATATATCAGCAACGTGCTCTATTCCCATATATCTATATATCATTTATTTGAACCCCATATTGCCATTGGCCTCAAAATTGGATATCAAATTCGTTTTCAAATCTCATTTAAATTCCTTATTGCAAAAGTCAGAAAATACGTCCGGTTTGGGGTATTGACTCTAAAAACTATATATATTTAGTTCCAATCTCTTTACGACCCAAATTGTCTTGGTGAACAATTACGTCCTATTTGGGGGTTGTTATGGTGGTGGGACGTCCCCTAGACAGTTGGCCCCTAATTTTGATTTCAGATACGTGGTCTACTCCCACTTACCTTTAATTTGAGCCTCATATTTCCGTAATCGGCAAACATGACCGGTTTGGGGGGGTTTTTTGGGGGATGGGCGGCCACTCAGTGAGTTGGCTTTGAAAATATATATCGGATTCGTGTTCCACTTTAAAAACCCTCTTATTTGAGCCTCATATTGCAATAGTAAAAAAATTTTTACTATTTGGGTGGTGTTGTGGGGGTGGGGTGGCCCCATAGACACTTTTCCCGAATATTGATGTCAAATTCGTGCTTTACTCCCAAAGACCTCTCATTTGGGTCCCATATTGCTATGGTCGTTCGTAAATTTGACCCCTTTGGGGGATGTTTTTTGGTGAGAGGCGGCCCCCCAAACACTTGGTCCCATATTTGGATATCAGATTCGTATTCAACATTCAAATACCTTTTATTTAAGCCCCATATTCCCATGGTCAGTACCCCCATGGACCCCCAGAAACGTGGTCCCACATTTGGATATCAGATTCGTATTCTACTCGCCAATACCTTTCATTTGAGTCCCATATTGCCACGGTCGGTAAATATGTCCGATTTAGGGGTGTTTTGGGGCTTGGGGTGGTCCCCCTAGCACTTGGTCCGACAATTGGATATCAGATACGTTTTCTTATTCTAAACACCTTTCATTTGATTCCCATATTGTCGTGATTGGTCTAAATATATGTTTGGTAGGTTTAAGGGTGGGGCAGGCCCCCTAGGTACTCCATCCGAAATTTGGATAACAAATTTTTATACCCTCCACCATAAGATGGGGGTATACTAATTTCGTCATTCTGATTGTAACTACTCGAAATATTCGTCTGAGACCCCATAAAGTATATATATTCTTGATCGTCGTGAAATTTTATGTCGATCTAGCTGTCTGTCCGTCCGTCCGTCTGTCCGTCCGTCCGTCTGTCCGTCCGTCCGTCCGTCTGTCTGTCGAAAGCACGCTAACTTCCGAAGGAGTAAAGCTAGCCGCTTGAAATTTTGCACAAATACTTCTTATTAGTGTAGGTCGGTTGGTATTGTAAATGGGCCATATCGGTCCATGTTTTGATATAGCTGCCATATAAACCGATCTTGGGTCTTGACTTCTTGAGCCTGTAGAGTGCGCAATTCTTATCCGATCGGGATGAAATTTTGCACGACGTGTTTTGTTATAATATCCAACAACTGTGCCAAGTATGGCTCAAATCGGTCCATAACCTGATATAGCTGCCATATAAACCGATCCTGGGTCTTGACTTTTTTAACCTCTAGAGGTCGCAATTATTATCCGATTTGCCTGAAATTTTGCACGACGGATTCTTTCATGACTATCAACATACGTGTTTATTATGATCTGAATCGGTCCATAGCCCGATACAGCTCCCATATAAATCGATCTCTCTATTTTACTTTTTGAGCTCACAAAGAGCGCAATTCTTATTCGAATTGGCTGACATTTTACACAGGTCTCCAACATATAATTTAATTGTGGTCCAAAGAGGACCATGTCTTGATATCGCTCTAATAGCAGAGCAAATCTTTTCTTATATCCTGTTTAGCCTAAGAAGAGATGCCGGGAAGAGAACTCGACAAATGCAATCTATGGTGGAGGCCCGGCCGAACTTAGCACGCTTTTACTTGTTATTTTTAGGGTACGCCGAGATCTGGCGTTTCTGAAAATTAGGGTAAGGGGAAGGGGAAGGGGAAAACGGTTCAGCCGTTTCTGAGTCTATAAGGAACACACAAACATACAAACATACAAACAAACAAACAAACCCAAATTGATTTTTATACCCTCCACCATAAGATGGGGGTATACTAATTTCGTCATTCTGTTTGTAACTACTCGAAATATTCGTCTGAGACCCCATAAAGTATATATATTCTTGATCGTCGTGACATTTTATGTCGATCTAGCCATGTCCGTCCGTCTGTCCGTCCGTCCGTCCGTCCGTCTGTCTGTCGAAAGCACGCTAACTTCCGAAGGAGTAAAGCTAGCCGCTTGAAATTTTGCACAAATACTTCTTATTAGTGTAGGTCGGTTGGTATTGTAAATGGGCCATATCGGTCCATGTTTTGATATAGCTGCCATATAAACCGATCTTGGGTCTTGACTTCTTGAGCCTGTAGAGTGCGCAATTCTTATCCGATTGGAATGAAATTTTGCATGACGTGTTTTGCTATGATATCCAACAACTGTGCCAAGTATGGTTCAAATCGGTTTATAACCTGATATAGCTGCCATATAAACCGATCTTGGGTCTTGACTTCTTGAGCTTCTAGAGGGCGCAATTCCTATCCGATTTGGCTGAAATTTTGCATGACGTATTTTATTTTTACTTTCAACAACAGTGCCAAGTATGGTTCAAATCGGTTTATAACCTGATATAGCTGCCATATAAACCGATCTGGGATCTTGACTTCTTGACCCCTAGAGGTCGCAATTATTATCCGATATGCCTGAAATTTTGTACGATGGATCCTCTCATGACCATCAACAAACGTGTTTATTATGGTCTGAATCGGTCTATAGCCCGATACAGATCCCATATAAATCGTTCTCTCTATTTTATTTCGTGAGCCCCAATGGGCGTAATTCTTATACGAATTGGCTGAAAGTTTTACACAGGTCTCCAACATATAATTTAATTGTGGTCCGAACCGGACCATATCTTGATATCGTTTTAATAGCAGAGCAACTATTTTCTTATATCCTTTTTTGCCTAAGAAGAGAAGCCGGGAAAAGAACTCGACAAATGCGATCCATGGTGGAGGGTATATAAGATTCGGCCCGGCCGAACTTAGCACGCTTTTACTTGTTATATATAAGATAGGGTCTTAGACCGATATTTCGATGTGCTACAAAAGGAATGACGTAAATAGTATACCTACTAAAGAGGGTGGTATAATAAAGTTTGTTTGAATAAATATGATACCAAAAGTTTTGAATTTCGGTCATAACGTTATTATCTGAATAAAGAAATAAATTTAACAAGTAAAAGCGTGCTAAGTTCGGCCGGGCCGAATCTTATATACCCTCCACCATGGATCGCATTTGTTGAGTCTTTTCCCGGCATCTCTTCTTAGGCAAAAAAAAAAATGGATATAAGAAATGATTTGCTCTGCTATTAGCGCGATAACAAGATATGGTCCGGTTTGGACCACAATTAAATTATATGTTGGAGACCTGTGTAAAATGTCAGCCAATTCGAATAAGAATTGCGCCCTTTGTGGGCTCAAGAAGTAAAATAGAGAGATCGATTTATATGGGAGCTGTATCGGCCTATAGACCAATTCAGACCATAATAAGCACGTATGTTAATGGTCATGAGAGAATCCATCGTACAAAATTTCAGGCAAATCGGATAAGAATTGCGCCCTCTAGAAGCTCAAGAAGTCAAGACCCAAGATCGGTTTATATGACAGCTATATAAGGTTATGGACCGATTTCAACCATACTTGGCACAGTTGTTGGATATCGTGACAAAACACGTCGTGCGAAATTTCATTCCAATCGGATAAGAATTGCGCACTCTAGAGGCTCAAGAAGTCAAGACCCAAGATCGGTTTATATGGCAGCTATATCAGGTTATAAACCGATTTGAACCATACTTGGCACAGTTGTTGGATATCATAACAAAACACGTCGTGCAAAATGTCATTCCAATCGGATAAGAATTGCGCACTCTAGAGGCTCAAGAAGTCAAGACCCAAGATCGGTTTAAATGGCAGCTATATCAGGTTATGAACCGATTTGAACCATACTTGGCACAGTTGTTGGATATCATAACAAAACACGTCGTGCAAAATTTCATTCCAATCGGATAAGAATTGCGCACTCTAGAGGCTCAAGAAGTGAAGACCCAAGATCGGTTTATATGGCAGCTATATCAAAACATGGACCGATATGGCCCATTTACAATACCAACCGACCTACACTAATAAGAAGTATTTGTGCAAAATTTCAAGCGGCTAGCTTTACTCCTTCGGATGTTAGCGTGCTTTCGACAGACAGACGGACGGACGGACGGACGGACGGACGGACGGACAGACGGACGGACATGGCTAGATCGACATAAAATGTCACGACGATCAAGAATATATATACTTTATGGGGTCTCAGACGAATATTTCGAGTAGTTACAATCAGAATGACAAAATTAGTATACCCCCCATCTTATGGTGGAGGGTATAATAAAGGGAGTGATCAGTGTAATACATAATCAAATGAAAAAGTGTAAGAAAGTATAAATAGGTCTACTTTTTTATATACCTTTTATAACTACCACAATGGCAGCACAATGGAAACGTCTAAGTGAGTCTGATGGCAGACTACCACTTAAACCTTTATAACCACCACCTTACGATGGGGGGTATAATAATCTAGTGGTACGACCCCATAAAGTATACAAAGGGTGATTTTTTAGCTATGACCTTTTTCGCAACATTGGTTTAAACAGCTCACGCACGTTTCGAGTTTTGTTTCCCTGTCAAACGTCTTCAGTTCGGTCTGTAATCTCACAAACGACCCACTGAAGCGGCTATTCGAGCTATTGTGACTACATTTTACAACAAATTTACATTTTTGGACATTAAACCATTTTCGATAGGTGTTGCGTTTTGGCATCAGTGACTTGGCGAACATTTGAATGTATGTATTGGCTGTATGTTACTAACTTATATTGGAAAATCAAATTTTACAGATTGCTCTGACTCTATGGATTAATATCGAAGTAATAATTTTTCAAGAAGATGCCTTTGGTATTTTTATTATAATTTTTTTAAAATAAGCCAAGGAAAAATTTTTATCGGAGTAAATTTGAAAAATTTCAATTTTTTACAACTTTTTTATTTTGGTGAATGAAAGAGAAATATGTCATAATATTATTTTCATTACATTTCAAAGTCCACCAGGAGACGTAAAATTAAAACAAGTAAAAGTGTGCTAAGTTCGGTCGGGCCGAATCTTGGGTACCCACCACTATGGATTCTGCTAAAAATGTATACAAAATAAATTTAATTGAAGAGCCTAATTTAATTCTTCCGTTATTTATTCCAGGGGCTCAAGAAGTCAAATCGGGAGATTGGTTTATATGGGAGCTATATCAGTTCTTGACCGATCTGGACCGTACTTAACACAGATGTTGGAATTCTTAACGGAACACTATGTATGAAGTTTCAGCCAAATCGGATGAAAACTGAGGCTTCCAGGGGCTCAAGAAGCTAAATCGGGAGATCGGTTTATATAAGAGCTATATTAGGTTCTTGATCGATTTAGACTGTACTTGGCACAGTTGTTGAACAGAACACTATGGGCAAAATTTCAGCCAAATCGGGTAAAAATTGCTTTTTCCAGGGGCTCAAGAAGTCAAATCGGGAGATTGGTTTATATGGGAGCTATATCAGGTTACAGACCGATTTGGACCGTACTTGACATACTTATTGGAAGTACTAACAGAACACTATGTGCCAAATTTAAGCCAAATTGGATGAAAATTGCGTCTTGTAAAGGCTCAAGATGTCAAATCGGGAGATCGGTTTATATGGGATCTATATCAGGTTCTTGACCGATTTAGACTGTACTTACCACAATTGTTAGAAATCATAACAGAACACTATGCGCAAAATCGGAGAAAAGTTGCGGCTTCCAGGGGCTCAAGAAGTCAAATCGAGAAATCGGTTTATATGGGAGCTATATCCAAATAGCATATAACCGATAGTCTGGAGGAATTTTGTGGTTCTAGAAGTCAGCGCACCTATATGGACCGGCCTACTAGCTCGTCGGAGGGGTAGGTTCGGTACTTCTCTAGCCATTTGTTCGCTACAATCAAATTATTTTAATTATGCGTGCAAAAAGGGAAAGAGGATAGAAAGGACCCTTAACCCTATATTACAGCTATATCTAAATACAATCCGATCTTTACCATATTTGGGTTGGATGGCATGCTCACTCTTTCAAATTTCAGCGAAATCGGATAAAAAATAAAGCTTTTATGGGCTTCAGACCCTTTATCGGCAGATCGCTCTGTATGGAAGCTATATCTAAATATTGTCCGATACAAACCATATTTGGGACGGACGTCGGGAGACCTAAAACTACCCACTGTTTCAAGATTCAAAGAATTTGGGTAATAAATAGAGCTTTTATGTTTTTCAAACCCTTTAACGGCAGATCGGTCAATATGGCAGCTATATCTAATGGGTTAAAAAATAAAGATTTTATGGGCTTCAGACCCTTTATCTGGAGATCGGTCTATATGGCAGCTATATCTAAATATAGTCCGATCTGTACCATATTTCGGTCGGATTTTGGGTGGCTTAAAGCTTTGCACTATTCCATATTTCAGCAAAATCGGATAAAAAATAAAGCTTTTATGGCCTTCAGACCTCTTATCGGGGGATCGGTCTATATGGCAGCTATATCTAAATATAATCCGATCTAAACTATATTAAGGTTGGATATTGTGAGACTCAGAAAAACTCACTGTTTCGAATTTAAGCTAAATCGGGTAATAAATAAAGGTTTTATGGGCTTCAGACCCTTTATCGGCAGATCGGTCTATATGGCAGCTTTATCTAAATATAGTCCGATCTGTACCATATTTGAGTCGGATGTTGAGAGGCTTAATACTGCACACTATTCAAAATTTCAGCGAAATCGGATAAAAAAGTAAAGCTTTTATGGCCTTCAGACCACTTATCGGGGGATCGGTCTATATGGTAGCTATATCTAAATATGGACCGATCTAGTCCATATTTAAGTCAGTTGTCGGGAGGCTTAAAATAACTCACTGTTGCAAATTCCAGCGAAATCGGGTAATAAACAAAGCTTTTATGGTTTTCAGATCCTTTATCGGGAGATCGGTCTATATGGTAGCTATATCTAAATATAGTCTGATCTGAACCATATTTGGGTCAATTGTCGGACCGAAATATATATACTTCGTAGGGTCGGAAATTGATATTTCGATGTGATGCAAACGGAATGACTAAATGAATATACCTCTTATCCTACGGTGGTGGGTATAACGAGTAAAAGCGTGCTAAGTTCGGCCGGGACGAATCTTATATACCTTCCTTAACGGATCGCATTTGTCGAGTTCTTTGTCCGGTATCTCTTTGAAGGCAATCAAAGGATAATGGATAAAACTTGAAATGCTATTGGAGCTATATCAGGTTATGGTTCGATTCGGGGCATACTTGGCTCGAATTTTGGAGACCATTGTAGAAGTCACTGTGCAAAATCAGCTAAATCTGATAAGAATTTCGATATCGATTTATGTGAGAGGCTTGTCAGGTTATGAACTTATTCAGACCATAGTTGACACGTATGTTGAAGGTCATTGGAGAAGTCATTGTTCAAACTTTTAGCCAAATTAGCCAAGAACCGCACCATCTGGGTGCTCAAGAAGTCAACCCTGTCTATTAGCTGTACTTTTCCTAATGTATGTGTTTTTGGTGGTTGGTGTGTGTTGCGATCTCTGGCATTCCTTTTCTAAATTTTTTTGTTGAAACACTCTTCTACTTTGTTCGCAGCCCTGAATCTAAGTCGATATAACTGTCCGGCTGTCGAATTCATGATAGCGATCGAACGAATGAAGATATCCGTTTGAAATTTAGCACAAATAATTCTTATTGATGTAGGTCGCTGAGGATTGTAAATAGGTCATATCGGTTCGGATTTGGTTATAGCTCCCGACCTACCGATTTTAGATCTTGAACACCTGTAGCCAGCAATTATTATGTGATTTGGCTGAAATTTTGCACGTAGTGTTTTGTTATGATTTTCAACAATCGTGGTAAGAATGGTTTTAAACAGACCTACCGATTAGTCTTCTACGTAAAGTACACTTGCGTCTTCAACTAAGTTCGTTTGTGTAAATTTTTATACCCACCACCGAAGGACGGGGTATATTCATTTTGTCACTCTATTTGCAACACATCGAAATATCCATTACCGACTCTATAAAGTATTTATATTCTTGATCAGCGTAAAAATTTAAGACGATCTAGCCATGTCCGTCCGTCTGTCTGTTGAAATCACGCTATAGTCTTTAAAAACAGAGATATTGAGCTGAAACTTTGGACAGATTCTTTTTTGTCCATAAACAGGTTAAGTTCGAAGATGGGCTATATCGGACAACATCTTCATATAGCCCCATATAGACCGATCCGCCGATTTAGGGTCTTAGGCCCATAAAAGCCACATTTATTATCCGATTTTGCTGAAATTGGGGCAGCGTGTTGTGTTAGGCCCTTCGACATTCTTCGTCAATTTTGTTCAGATCGGTCCAGATTTGGATATAGCTGCCATATAGGCCGATATCTAGGTTTTAGGTTTTGGGGCCATAAAAGACGCATTTATTGTCCGATGTCGCAGAAATTCGAGACAGTAAGTTGTGTTAGGACCTTCGACATCCTCCTTCAATTTTGTTCAGATCGGTCCAGATTTGAATATAGCTGCCGTATATACCGATCCTCCGATTTAGGGTCTTAGGCCCATAAAAAGCCACATTTATTATCCGATTTTGCTGAAATTTGGGACAGTTTGTTGTTTTAGGCCCTTCGACATTCTTCGTCAATTTGGTTCAGATCGGTCCAGATTTGGATATAGCTGCCATATAGACCGATCTCTCGGATTTAGGTTTTGGGGCCATAAAAGGCGCATTTATTGTCCGATGTCGCTGAAATTTGAGACAGTAAGTTGTGTTAGGCTCTTCGACGTCCTTCTTCAGTTTGGCCCAGATCGGTCCTGATTTGAATATAGTTGCCTTATAGACCGATCTCTCGGTTTAAAGTTTTAGGTCTTTAAAAGGCGCATTTACTGTCCGATTTCGCCGAAATTTGGGACAGTGCGTTGTGTTAGGCTCTTCGACATTTTTCTACAACTTGGCCCAAATCGCAACTTGGCCCAAATCGGTCTACTTTTGAATATAGCTGCCATGTAGACCGATATCTCGATTTTAGGTCTTGGCCCCATAAAAAGGCGCATTTATAATCCGATTTCACTGAAATTTGACACAGTGACTTATGTTAGGCTTTTCGACGTCCATGATGTATATGGTTCAGATCGGTTTATTTTTAGATGTAGCTACTTAAAAGACCAATATTTTGATATACACAATTAAACAATGACTTGTACTAATTAGTATTTGGTCCATATGGGATCATATTTCAATATAGCTGCTATGGCAAATAAGGGATGCATTTTTCACCGGATTTTGACGAAAGGTGGTTTACATATATACCCGAGGTGGTGGGTATCCAAAGTACGGCCCGTCCGAACTTAACGCCTTTTTACTTGCTTATACAATCTATGGGT
The DNA here is from genome assembly GCF_963082655.1 of Stomoxys calcitrans. Lineage (NCBI taxonomy): Eukaryota > Metazoa > Arthropoda > Insecta > Diptera > Muscidae > Stomoxys > Stomoxys calcitrans. The sequence continues at coordinate 175,196,085 of NC_081553.1, forward strand.
TCCCAAGATGCGGCCTGGCCAAACTAAGAACATTTTCAGTTGTTTCTAATATCACATTAGTCTTATAGTTTACAACCACAATCGCCAGTGAGTAAACTGACCTTTTTTTAGGTATTTAACACATTCAAGGACCAAACCAGCAGATAATGATCTTTAGAATAGGATTTTTATGATTTTATGCCACATGTATATATGAAAATACTTTAGTCTTTGTGTTAAACTAAACCATAGTATTTTAGAAGGTGTGTTTGATTTTCAGAGAGTAAAATATGGTTTGACGACAACAAATGTTTAATATGCTCATCATTAGAATATGACGCATTATTATTCTAAATAACTTTTTTTTACAACTTATTAACAAAGTCCGTTAAATGGCTTGGACATCTGTATCAATAACATTTTACTTCAGGATATTATATTTTTGCGATTTCCTTTGATTGCAATATGTCATTTGCCAACATTTTACTATGGTAACGCGAGACAAACCACCTGTTGCCAAATAACCTCATTAAACCAAACGACCACAGCTACCAAACCAAAGTAAAATGCCTCGACCATTTAAAGGTGTTTCCAATGAATAATATATTGCGTTTGATTGTAACGAACGAAAGAATGTTAATGTACATAAATGATGGGTGTCTTGTGGCAAGCAATATCACAGTAGGAAAGTAAGGCTAAATAACCAAATATTTTGAATATATTTGTAACACCAAAAAGGAGAAATGATAAACTCCTCTTATCTACAGTCGGAATCAATTTCCTATTCAAAAGTTTCAATTTGACAAAGGAATTTATGCTAAGTGTATGCATATGGTATTGCTTACTTCTGGATTCTGGATTCGCACCCGTTTGAACATGGCGAGGAAAGTACGATCTGACACTGCACGGAAGCTGGACATTGAAAAGCTGCAAACACAACAAATGGCAGCCGCATACTTCACTCGAGTGATCCAACTGCTCGATGAAAGCACTCCTTGTTCCGATGATATAATGGCGCAGTGGCAAACTATTGCCCACTCCATAGAAAATGCCGCGAAATCCGTACTTGGCTATCGGAAGCCTCCTCCAAGAAACCCATGGTACGACCAAGAGTGTCGAGATGCTACTGAAGCCAAGAATGCGGCGTATAGAGCAAACCTGCAATCAGTAGCAACGTGTCAGATGAAGGAGAAGCATCGGAAGAAAAGGAGAAAGAAAAAGGAAATGGAAAGACGTGAGTGTGAGCGAATTGAGATGTACAGGAGTCGGAATGAAGTCCGGAAATTCTACCAAAAAATTAAGCATCAAACCGATGGCTTTGGTGCGGGCACATACTCCTGCAGAGACAAAGAAGGAAATCTGGTAACTGACACAGATAGGAAGCTGAGGATATGGAAAGAACATTTTACCCAACTGCTAGTGTCCGATGTTGGCGGCGAAGAGGATACCGCAGAACCAATCCCTGATGATGGTATAAAATGTTTACCTCCTAGTCAGAATGAGGTTCCATTAGCAGTGAGCCGACTAAAGAACAACAAGGCAGCAAGAGCCGACGGGTTACCCGCTGAACTATTTAAGACCGGCGACGACAGGCTGATAAGGCGTATGCATCAGCTTATCTGCGCAATCTGGCTAGAAGAACGCATACCCGATGATTGTAACCTCAGCATACTATGTCCCGTACATAAGAAATGAGACAAGACGGAATGTACCAACTACAGTGGAATAAGTCTCCTCCCCATCGCATACAAGGTACTCTCGAGCATACTGTGTGAAAGATTAAAACCTAAAGTCAATGAGATAATTGGGCCCTATCAATGCGGCTTTTGACCTGGTAAATCCTATCCTACCTAGACCTGGTAAACCCTAGACCAGATATTCATATGCGCCAAATCCTGGAAAAGACCCGAGAAGGACAAATCAACACCTACCATCTCTTTGTTGATTACAAAGCCGCTTTCGATACTACTTTACGTTCAAAGGTATTTTAAGCCATGTCTGAGTTTGGTATCCCTGCAAAATTAATAAGACTCTGCAGGATGACACTTGCTGATACGCGTTCCTGAGTAAGAATAGGAAAGAATCTCCCCGAACCATTTAAAACCAAACGAGATTTCAGACAAGGAGACAGCCTATCGTGTGATCTCTTTATCATCCTGCTGGAGAAGATTATACGAGATGCAGATGTGAATAGATATGGCACATTCATCACAAGAGAACACATGCTACTCGCCTATGCTGACGACATCGATATCATAGGTCGGTCACCAAAAGTAGTAACTGCAGCCTTTGAAAGAATCGAAAGAGAGTCAGCTGAAAATGGAGATAAGACGAAATGGATGGTTTCAACTCCCAAAATGCCTTGCACAACCGAGCAGATAAAGAAAATAGAGAAAGTTGGGAACCAAAACCTTGAGACAGTCAGTAACTTTATCTACCTCGGCAGCGCCGTAACCGAAACGAATGACACCAGTTTTGAGATAAAGCGAAGAATAATACTGGCAAACAGATGCCACTTTGGACTAAGTAAGCAGTTTATAAACAAGGCCACCTCTCGACAGACGAAGATTATATTATACAAGACACTGATACTACCCGTGCTGTTATATGGTTCTGAAGCATGGGTACTTGTGAAAGCAGATGAGGTAGTGTTTGGAGTATTTGAGAGAAAGATTCTTCGTAAAATATATGGACCAGTTTGCGTTAATGGAGAATATAGGCGAAGTATGAACCTCGAGCTGTATAGGCTGTATGACGACCATAGCATAGTTAAACGCATCAAAATACAACGGCTGCGTTGCCTAGGTCATATTGTCAGAATGGATGAAGAAGCTCCAGCAAAGAAGTCTTTTGAAGGGAAACACGGAGGTACACGCAAACCGGGAAGACCAAAAGCCCGATGGTAAGTTCAAGTTGTGGGAGACACCTCGAAACTTGGTGTCAGAGATTTTAGAATGAGCGCTTGGAACGCTATTCTACATTCGGTTAGTGGAACAAATATTCTGACATAGCCAATTAAAGTAAAGTAATATCATAAGATAGGAATTACGTACGAACTTTTAATACTAGTTCTCTTCCATTTAATAGAAAATTGCATATCGCACCTGGCCTAACAGTTTTTGCTAGCAATACTTTTTCTAATACTTGTGCCATAGTGCGTATGATAAACATATGTATTTAAATTGCTTATACACCATGTGGTCCCTAAGTTATATTCAATTAATCATATTTTCCAAAAACCAGACCATATCAATGAATAAAATATCAAAATCTCAACATTTTTCATGCCATCGCTTATTACAACGCCTTATTACGCTGCTAAAAAGGTGATTGAAATTCCCTTGGGGATTAAAGAAAAAAAGAAAAGTATAACATAACATTGGAGCCTCTAGCGTCATGAGAATTTGATGTGGGTTAAACTTTTTGTGATTTGCTTTTGCATAAATTGGGGATAAAAGAAAATGTCAGCCATTTAATAGGGGCCTTTGTTATGAACGATATAATGATGTTTTAATGGAAAAAGTCTATGGAAACTGGAAGAAATAGTAGAATATGTTTTAAACGAATTTTTATTGTTTTTGATCAAAAAATATATTCATTTCTTTATTTTGTAAAAACATGAACTGACCGGATTGGAGAAAAATTTGTGGTGAAAAATGACAAAATAAGCAAAGTAAAATTTGAGCGATATTATAATATGGATGCTATGTAAAACTCTGCATTGATTTTTATAGAGTTCGGCATAGGTGTTTAGTTGGGTAATAAACAATTTCAACAAAATTTCGGGAAAGTCGGAAAAATGTAATAACTTCGGCGCTATAAGTGTAAATCGATGTGTATCAGAGTACTGCAAGCGGTCTTTTTTTATACCCATTACCACAGGATAGGGGGTACACTAATCTGCCCTGAAATATTGATCTGGGACCCTCTAATGTATGTACACTAGTCTAACCGTGCCCGCTCCATAGCGCCTTCTTTAACTCTCTTATACTTTTTACTTCATTTGAGCCCTTGTTGCAATAGTCGATACTTAAGTCCTGTTTTGCTAGAGTTTCAGAAGAGGATAATTGGTACCGAATGTGCATATCGAATTCGTGTCATTTAAGCGCAAAGATAAACCATTCCGCCAAAAATGCTAAACGTGTGAGTTCAAATCCTGGCGAGAACATTGGAAAACAAGTAAAAGCGAGCTAAGTTCGCCGAATTTTGGGAACCCACCACCATGGATTCTGTTAAAATATGAGAGCTATATCTGGTCATAGACCGATTCGGACCCTACTTAGCACTGTAGTTGAGAGTCATAACAGAACACTACGTGCGAAATTTCAGCCAAAGATGGCTTAAGATGTTTAATCGGGAGATTGGTTTATATGGGAGCTATATCAGGTTCTTCATCGATATCGACGGTACTAGGCGCAGTTGGTGCAAGTTTAACAGAACACCGCATGCAAAATTTCAGCTAAATCGTACAAAAATTGAGACTTCCAGGGGCTTAAGAAGTCAAATCGGGAGATCGGTTTATATGGGAGCTATATCAGGTTCTTGAACGATTTGGACGGTACTTGTCACACTTGTTGGAAGTTATAACAGAACATTATGTACAAAATTTCTGTCGAATCGGATGAATATTGCGGCTTCCAGGGGCTCAAGAAGTCAAATTGGCAGATCGGTTTATATGGGAGCTATATTCAAATCTGAACCGATATAGCCCATTTGCAATTCCCAATGGCCTTCATCAATATTAAGTATATGTGCAAAATTTCAAGCGGCTAGCTTTTCGCGTTCGACCGCTATCGTGATATCGACAGATGGACGAACGGACGGACGGATATGGCTTGATCGACTCAGGATGTCGAGACGATCAAGAATATATATACTTTATGGTGTTTTAGGGGTATACAAATTTAAGTGGTGGTTATCTTCTCCAAATATCGACGACGTTTGCTGGGCAAGTTTTAGCTCAATGATAAAGGGCCTCCTTTTTATACCCCGGTCCGAACAACGTGCCGCAGTGCGATAGCTCTTCGGGGAGTAGCTTTTACATGACACAATACTTCATAAATGTTGCCAGCATTAGGAGTGGATAGCTATCGCTGAAAATTTGTATACCCTCCGGCATATGGTGAGGTATACTAATTTCGTCATTCCGTTTTGCCAAGTTTGTCCGTCTGTCTGTCGAAAGCACGCTAACTTTCGAAGGGGTAGGTGTTTGAAATTTTGCAAAAATACTTCTTATTAGTGCAAGTCAGTCGGAATGGAAAATGGACCAAATCGGTCCAAGTTTTGGTAAAGAAACCGATTTCGGATCTTGACTTCTTCAGCCTCTAGAGGACACAATTTTCCGATTTGGCTGAAATTGCACAGCGACTCCTCCTATGATTTTCAACATACGTGTCAAACAAGGGTTGAATCGATCCATAACCTGATATAGGTCCCATATAAACCAATCTTCCGATTTTAGTTCTTAAGCCTATAAAGCTCAATTCTTATCCGACTTGACTGAAATTTTGCACAATGACTGCTGCTATTCAACATCTAAGCCGAGTACGGTCCGAATTGGTCCATCATCTGATATAGCTTCAATAGGATAGCAATTCATATTTATTTTCTTTAGTTTGCCTATAAAGAGAAATCGGGCAAAGAGCTTGTCACATGCGATCCATGGTGGAGGATATATAAGATTCGGTCAGGCCGAACTTAGCACTCTTTTACTTGATTTCGATGTTCTCGCCAGGACTCGAACCGTGATATTCAGCGTCATAGGGGAACATGCTAACCTGTGCACTGGGAAAGCCTCCGATTAGCGGCCTCTAGAGATTATTGGAACTAATTACTTATTTATTATTGGTACCTGCCGTTTCAACAGGTTTTTAAATGGTTCACGCATGCACCTCCAATCCACACATCAAATTTGGTATTTTTCCCTTTTTTTAAGATCGGACCAAAATTGTAGCTTCGGATGAAAGATATATATGGGAGCTATATCTAAATCTGGACCGATTTTTTTCAAAATCAATAGAGTTCGTCCTTGGGCCATCAGACAATAAATGCGACCTGTACCTTGATCACAAGAATGCATTGACAGACAGACGGACGTAGCTAAATTGAATCAGGAAGTGATTCTATCCCGATCGGTATACTTATCAATGGGTCTAGCTCTTCTCCATCTTAGCGTTGCAAACAAATGCACAAAGTTATAATACCCCGTAGTACGGTGGTGGTGTAGTAAAAGCGTGCGAAGTTCGGCACGGCCGAATCTTGGGAACCCAAGATTGGTTTATATGGGAATTATATCAGGTTATAGACCGATTCAGATAGTACTTAACACAGTTGTTGGAAGTCATAACGGAACACCACATGAAAAATTTCAACCAAATCGGGCAAAAATTGTGGATTGTAAGCGCTCCAGAAGTCAAATCGGGAGATCGGTTTATATGGGAGCCATATCAGGTTATTGGCCGATTCGGACCGTACTTAGCATAGCTTTCGAAAGTCTTTACAGAACTCTATATGCAAAATTTCAGCCAAATCGGGCAAAAATCGCGGCTTGTTAGGGCTCAAGGGCCTGAATCCGAGGATAGTCCACTGGCTCTACAGGAGCGTGATTGGACCAATACTTACTTACAGCTTGTAAGGGCTCGAGAAGTCAAATCGGGAGATCGGTTTATATGGGAACTATACCAGGTTATACACCGATTCGGACCGTGCTTAGCACAGTTGTTGGAAGTTACAACAGAACACCACATGAAAATTTTCAGCCAAATTTGACAAAAATTGCGGCTTATAAGGGTACAAGAAGTCAAATCGGGAGATCGGTTTATATGGGAGCTATATCAGGTAATACTCCGATTCGGACCGTACTTGGTATAGTTGTTAAAAGTCTTTACAGAACTGTATATGCAAAATTTCAGCCAAATTGGGCAAAAATTGAGTCTTGTTAGGGCTCAAGGCCCTGAATCCGAGGATAGTCCACTGGCCAATTCTTACTTACGCCTCAGTACTGCAGTGGACTGCTATGGAGAAAAAGTGCAACATAAGGAACATACAACAGGTTCAGAGAAAATGTTGTCTTGGCATAGGCGGAACGATGAGGACCACGCCCACTAGAGCACTGGAGACTATTCTAGATATCCGACCCATTGATATACAGATTAAGTATGAGACAGCCACTGCGGCTATGAGACTTAATGCGATGGGAGAATGGATTGAAGATGGGAGCAGCTCATACCATCGCAGTATAGTCGAGGCGCCGATAGGAAATCTGGAAGGAAAGGAAGAGGTTTCCGATCGGATACCTGAGATGAACCTTGGCACAGTCTTGGATTGACGGAACGCTAGTATTGCCATCTGGAAGATCTTGTTACACGGATGGACCAAAGCTAGAGGACAGAGTGGGCCTGGGAGTTTACATTGAGAACACAGGGACTGAGATCTGTTTTAAACAGCCTGACCATAATACGGTCCTGCAGGCGAAGATCCGGGCGATCACGGAATGCGTGAAGTGGTGTGGTGCTAACGCGAGGACGTCGAGTGTGAACTTCTTTACCGAAAGTAAAATTGCCATAAGGGCAATAACAACCAGGACGGTAAGGTCACAAACAGTCTTGCAGTGTAAGAAAGAGATTAACGCCTTCTCTGAGGATGGCAAAATCAGCATCGTTTGGGTGCCGGGCCGTAACGGAGTAAGGGGAAATGAATCGGGCAGACGATTTGGCGGGGAAGGTCAGAGGACTGCCATCAATAAACTTGGCTAACCCGAAGCCTTTTGGGTCGACGCAGTCCGAGTTAAGGGAGTGGGCGACGAATGCGCATGCAACATTGTGGAACATCGAAACGGTCGGTAGGACGGCGAAAATCCTATGGCGGGATCCAGAACGTGAGAAGACGAGGCTATTACTAAAAAGAAGCAAGAAGGAGGTCAGTATAGCCATTGGTATCATAACGGGACATATAGGACTACGAGCTCACTTATGTAAAATCGGTGCGGTAGGTGATAGCATGAGTAGCGCAAGCGGGGGAGATGATGAGACGTTGTAGCATTTCCTTTGTCATGTAGCATTTCCTTTTCGCGTCTAACAGATACCGGCACTTAGGTGGAGACACAATGCCAGATCTGAACCAACTTAGGGGAGTGGTATTGAAAACAATTAAAGATTTTGAAGGTAGCACGGAATTCCTAACTTAAAATGTTCTTTTTGGAGGTTACTATATAGTTCTTAGAGCGCACAATAAGCCGATTACTGGCTTAGGTGTATGTCCAAAGTAGCATGGGCGGATTGATATCTGCACCCTCTTTTCAACCTAACCTAACCAAAACTAAGGTCTCAAGCTGTCAAATGGGGAATTCATTTTTTATGGAAGCTGTAGCAGGTTATTGATCAATTCGAACCGTACTTGACACAGTTGTTGGAAGTCTTAACAAGCCACTATGGCCAAATTTCAGCCAAATCGGGCAAAAGATGCGGCTTCCAGGGGCTCAAGAAGTCAAATCTGAAAATCGGTTTATATGGGAGCTATATCTAAATCTGAACCGACATGAGGGATCGAGAGATTGGTTTATATGGGAAGTAAATCTAAATCTGAACCGATTGCAACCCCCAAAGATCTATCTCAATATTCAGAACCTGTGCAAAATTTCAAGTGGCTAGCTTTACGCGTTCGACCGCTAACGTGATTACGGCAGCCAGGCGGACGGACATGGCTTAGTCGACTCATAACCTCGAGACGATCAAGAATATATATACTTTGTGGGGTCTTAGAGGAATATTTCATGGTGTTGCAAATGCAAATTTGCAAATTTTGTCCATGAACATTCCACTAAGGAACAGGGGCAAACTTTTCACATATCAATGAGTGCAGACCGATTCAAGTTTAAGCTGAATGATAAGGGGCCTCCCTTTTATAGCCTAGTCCGAACGGCATGCCGCACTGGTGTTACAAACGGAATGACTAGATTAGTGTAACCCCATCCTAGGATTGTGAGTATAATTACAATTTCATACAGCGAGAGATTTAACTACCCATATCCCCATACTCTCGATATCGTCCTCCCCTTGCAATATTTTCCCCTTCATTGCACATTAAGTATTTTATAACTCAAAAATTCAATGTATGATAATTTTATTGCATTAGTTGGATGATTTATTTAAACTGACGGAAATGCCGGTAATTATTAATCATCACCAGATTACAAAGTTTAAATTTCGAACAAAAAATGCTAAAGTATTCAAAACAAAATTTTCAAACATTCCCACACCAGATGGCAAAGGTCACAAAAATGATGAATGATGAAACACTAACATACAAACGTGGAAAACAGAACAACGCCGGATGGAAAAAATAAGTCAAAAAGGTTGATGTATTTCTTGTCAATTAAATCACAATAATGGGTTCTGGGAAAAGTCTTTGGAAATTGTAAATAACTGAAAGGTCAAATGTGGTAGTTGTGTTGAATGGGGTGATATGGTGGTTTTTATCCATAAGCGTACAGAGGTATTGACTTACAAGGTATGACGCATTTTAAGGATTGTTTTAATAGGATTCATATTTCCATATCCCACACAAAGACAAATCTACTTTTTCAACATAGACAAAATTAAAACCACTTCAAAGAAATACTAATTCCGGGAAGGATTTTTTTCTAAAGACAATTCCGAAGAAGAATTTCTTTTAAGTCAATTATTTTCCTTTGTAAGGCCAATATATGCTGCCTAATGACAAGAACGTTAAAATGTGTCGGGAATAAAAGGTATTTTTAAACTTGAGTTTACCATTTTATTCTATCAAAATACAATAAACGCTGCAGGGGTGGGACTCTATTCAAATGCCTGCGTAATGCTTACTGATCGTCATTTACTTCGGAATCAACCAAAAATGAATATTTTCTCAAATTTTGAAGCCTCCACACCTAACGGTATATGATGATGACCTTCTCTACCCAAGAGGTCGAAATACGTCAAACCATAGCCAGGTTTCGCTTTCCATTACATAGACTTTTTCGAACAACGTTGTCATATCGAGTAAAACTGAATGGATTATGAAATTAAGATTACTTTCATGCATTTTTTTATTTGAATCAACAAAAAATATTTTCACAAAAAAAAGACGTATATATGGGAGCTATATCCAAATGTGAACCGATTTTGATGAAACCCTGCAAATATGTTAAAATCAGTAACGAAACAATCCGTGCCAAATTTTGTGCAGATCGGTTGAAAATTGCAGTTACTAAAGCCATTAAAGTGCTAATTGGGCGATACATATATATGGGAGCTATATATAAATCTGAACCGATTTTTACCAAAATCAATAGCGTTCGTCCTTGAGCTAAACAAGTGATATATGCAAAATTTCGTGACGATAGGACAACAAATACGACCTGTACTTTGATTGCAAGAATACATGGGCTCAACGACGGACATGGCTAAATCGAATCAGAAAGTGATTCTGAGTCGATCGGTATACTTATCAATGGGTCTAGCCCTTCTCGCTCTTTGCGTTGCAAACAAATGCACAAAGTTATAATACCCTGTACCACAGTGGTGGTGTAGGGTTTTAAAAAAAGAAACAAAACCAAGTAAAAGTGTGCTAAGTTCGGCCGGGCTGAATCTTATATAACCTCCACCTTGGATCGCATTTGTCGAGTTCTTTCCCCGGTATCTCCTTATAGGAAAACAAAGGATAAAAGAAAAGAATTGCTATGCTATTGAAGTTGTATCAATTTATGGCCCGATTGGGACCATAGTTGAATTGAATATTGGAGACTATATGATAATGACTTCTACATTGCGTAAAATTGCAGCCAATTCGATTAAGAAAAGCGCCCTTTAGGGGCTCAAAAAATAAAATAGGGAGCCTGTATCAGGCTATGGACCGATTCAGATCATATTAAACACATATGTTGAAAGTCTTGGGAGAAGCCGTTATACAAAGTTTCAGCCAAATCGGATAGGAATTGCGCCCTCTAGAGGCTCAAGAATTCAAGACCCCAGATCGGTTTATATGGCAGCTATATCAGGTTATATACCGATTTGAACCATATTTGGCACAGTTGTTGGAAGTCATAACAAAACAACTCATGCAAAATTTTAGCCAAATCGGATAGGAATTGCGCCCTCTAGGGGGCTCCTATATAAACCGATCTCCCGATTTGACTTCTTGAGCCACTGGAAGCCGCAATTTTTGTCCGATTTGACTGAATTTTTGCATGCTGTGTTTTGTTACAAATTCCAACAACTGTGCCAATGACGGTCCAAATAAGTCTATAACCTCATACAGCTCCCATACAAACCGGTCTCCCTATTTGACTTCTTGAGGCCTTACAAGCCGCAATTTTTACCCGATTTGGCGTAAACTTTGCATGTAGTGTTCCGTTATGACTTTCAACAACTGTACTAAGAAGAGTTCTGTTATGACTTCCAACTACTGTGTAAAGTACGGTCCAAACCGGTCCATAACCTGATATAGATCCCATTTAAACCGATCTTCAGATTTGACCCTTACAAGCAGCAATTTTTGTCTGATTTGGCTGAAATTTTGCATGCGGTGTTCCGTTATGATTTCCAACAACTGTGCCAATAACGGTTCAAATCGGTCTATAACCTGATATAGCTCCCATATAAACTGATCTCCCGATTTGACTTCTTGGGCCTCTACAAGCCGCAATTTTTGTTCGATATGACAGAATTTTTGCATGCTGCGTTTTGTTACAAATTCCAATAACTGTGCCAATTACGGTCCAAATTAGTCTATAACCTCATATAGCTCTTATATAAACCGGTCTCCCGATTTGACTTTTTGTGGCCTTACTAGCCGCAATTTTTATCCGATTTGGCGTAAACTTTGCATGTAGTGTTCTGTTATGACTTTTAACAACAGTACTACCATTTGACTTCTTGAGACCTGACAAGATGCAACTTTTATCCCATTTGGCTGAAATTTGGAAAAAAATCTTGTATTACGATTTTCAACATCCATGCCAAGTATGATCCGAATGTAACCCCTTATATAAACCGATCCCCGGATTTGACTTCTTCAGCCCCTAGAAGCTTCAATTTTCACCTGGTTTGGCTAAAGTTTGGAACAAAAACTAGTATTACGACTTTCAACATCCATGCCAAGTATAATCCAAGCGTAAACCGTTCCCGGGTTTGACTTCTGCAGCCCTTGGAAGTCTAAATTTTCACTTGAAATTGGCTGAAATTTGGCCCAAAAACCTATCTATGACTTACAAAATCAGTGCCAAGTTTTATTCGAAACGGTCAATATGGTGACATGCAAATTGCAAATTTTACCCATGAACCCATGTTATTGTAAATGGGCCATATCGGACCATGTTTTGATATAGCTGCCATATAAACCGATCTTGGGTCTTGACTTCTTGAGCCTCTAGAGTGCGCAATTCTTATCCGATTGGAATGAAATTTTGCACGACGTGTTTTGTTATGATATCCAACAACTGTGCCAAGTATGGTTCAAATCGGTCCATAAACTGATATAGCTGCCATATAAACCGATCTTGGGTCTTGACTTCTTGAGCCTCTAGAGTGCGCAATTCTCATCCGATTGAAATGAAATTTTGCACGACGTGTTTTGTTATGATATCCAACAACTGTGCCAAGTATGGTTCAAATCGGTCCATAACCTGATATAGCTGTCATATAATCCGATCTTGGGTCTTGACTTCTTGAGCCTCTAGAGTGCGCAATTCTTATCCGATTGGAATGGAATTTCGCATGACGTGTTTTGTTATGATACCCAACAACTGTGTCAAGTATGGTTTTAATCGGTCCATAACCTGATATAGCTGCCATATAAACCGATCTTGGGTCTTGACTTCTTGAGCCTCTAGAGGGCACAAATCTTATCCGATTTGAATGAATTTTTGCACGAAGTATTTCGTTATGGTATCCAACAACTGTGCCAAGTATGGTTGAAATCGGTTCATAACCTGATATAGCTGTCATATAAACAGATCTGGGGATTTGACTTCTTGAGCGTCTAGAGGGCGCAATTCCTATCCGATTTGTCTGAAATTTTGTATGACGTATTTTATTTTTACTTTCAACAACTGTGTCAAATAAGGTTCAAATCAGTTCATAACCTGATATAACTGCCATATAAACCGATCTGGGATCTTGACTTCTTGACCACTAGAGGTCGCAATTATTATCCGATATGCCTGAAATTTTGTACGATGGATCCTCTCATGACCATCAACAAACGTGTTTATTATAGTCTGAATCGGTCTATAGCCCGATACAGATCCCATATAAATCGTTCTCTCTATTTTACTTCGTGAGCCCCAATGGGCGCAATTCGTATACGAATTGGCTGAAATTTTACACAGGTCTCCAACATATAATTTAATTGTGGTCCGAACCGGACCATATCTTGATATCGTTTTAATAGCAGAGCAACTCTTTTCTTATATTCTTTTTTGCCTAAGAAGAGATGCCGGGAAAAGAACTCGACAAATGCGATCCATGGTGAAGGGTATATAAGATTCGGCCCGGCCGAACTTAGCACGCTTTTACTTGTTATAATTTAGATTTTGCGGTTTTGGTTTTTTCCACATGCATATCGAACAAGTCAGTCATTTTGAACAGCCAGGCAAAAATGTCCAACAAAAGCCTGTTCTTCATGCTGTTAAATGTCACATTGCGCCAACACCTTGATGTAGCACATCCAGCCTTTTAAATAAGCTCTTTTAAATGTTAAATAACCACTTTAAGTCCTTGAGTCAAGGGCCATAAGATAATGTAAATATATCATTTTATACTACTAGGCGACATACATTTGTCAAATTTAACTTGAAGCTTTTACTATTCAGCAATTTTGATTGGACCCCAAGTGAATATCCTTTGAAAGGATACACATATTGCATTTGAGAGAAGTTAATTATGAGTTGTTTCTTATTTCATGTACTGATGGATTGTCATGTTAATACAAACATGCCTTGGGAGGGTAAAACAAATTAATATTTTCTCATAGATGTTTTAGTTAAAGGGTTTTAATGTTTTTTACACACTTAGGAAATCATTCACTACTCCTAGAATTTTCCTCGAACCCCCATTCATGGCTTTGTTCAATTTTATTCATGGTAATCCCACTTGAAATTGTGAACAGGTAAATAATTGTCAAAGAATCTCTTATGGGCTGTAATATTGTCATTTAAAAGGCTAATTACGAGAGACACCATTTGTTGAGTTCTCATCCCTTGTATTGCTTGCTATTGTTTAATACCTCAAATAATTATGAAATTAAATAAATAGCTTAATGACTTATGAGTTAAGTGCTAAAATGAATATTTCGCTATCATGGAATGCGACCTTCAAAGTTTTATGGGGGTTATTGCGTAATGAAGCGCATCATTAGAATGTTTAAGTTGAATAAAGAGGGATTCCTAATCCTATGTTGAAAAATGTTGTATTAGAAGTGGGTGGAGTTTGAATAAGGGTATGGTTAGGGCAATAAATAAAACACAGCTGCTGTAGATACAAACAACGCAGTTCTATAAAGGAAATCTGTCAAAGAAACCTATTTCAAATCTATATTAAATTCTGTGGATACCGGTATTATTATTTAACATAGTTTTAAACATTCATGCATTGTTATTCGTTTTGTCATATAATGTTGATCTACATAATCAAATTGGCAGATTAATAGCCTACGGATTATGAGATAAATAAATTAAATGAAAATAATCTACACAGCCTTTTGTCATTTGTAATAGTTAGGTTAGCTAGAAGAGACACCATTTAAGAACTAAGCATATGAAGAACTTTGCTGGAAAGATAGCTTTCTTGAAAATCAAGACAATTAACGGCATTTCACGCATTATTCGAACAAATTAAACGTAATCGTAACATAGAGATAAGGTTACCAGGCAATGGTACTGAATGATTTCAATTTGACAAAATCTTGGTTCCCCCTGAATCTAATTTGCTGCCATTGTCCTTCCTGTCACACATCACACATCAAAATATCAATTTCCGACTCTATAAAGTATATATATTTCGGATCGTCGTATAATTCTAAGATCATTTAAGGATGCTCGTGTGTCTGTCCGTCCGTCTGTTGTAATCCTCTACAGGCTTCAATAATTGAGATATTGGGCTGAAATTTTGCACAGATACGTTTTTTTGTGCACGCTGGTTAAGTTCTTGAACAGGCCAAATCGGAGCATATTTAGATATAGCAGCTATATAGACCGATCTGCCGATGAAGGGTCTAATGCCCATAAATGGTTTATTTTTTATCCGATTTCGCTGAAATTTGGGGCAGTGAGTAGTTTAAGGCTTCCCGATAACTGGCCCAAATATGGTTTAGATCGGACTATATTTAGATATAGCTGCCATATAGACCGATCTCCCGATAAAGAGTCTGAAGACCATAAATGCTTTATTTATAACCCGATTTCGTTGAAATTTGAAACAGAGGGTTATTTAAAGCCTGCCGACATCTGACCCAAATATGGTTCAGATCGGACTATATTAAGATATAGCAACCATATAGACCGATCTGTCGATAAAGGGTCTGAAGCCCATAAAAGCTTTATTTATTACCCAATTTCGCTGAAATTTGAAACAGAGGGTTATTTTAAGCCCGCCGACATTTAACCTAAATATGGATTAGATCGGTCTATATTTAGATAAAGCTGGTATATACACCGATCTCTCGATAAAGGGTCTGAAGCCCATAAAAGCTTTATTTATTACCCGATTTCGCTGATATTTAAAACAGTTATTTTAAGCCTCCCGACTGACGTAAATATGGTTCAGATCGGACTATATTTAAATATAGCTGCCATAAAGACCGATCTGCCGGTAAGGGGTCTGAAGCCCATAAAAGATTTATTTATTACATTGAGAGAGTGTTGTTCTGATATCCGACCTTAATTTGTTTCAGATCAGTATATATTTGGATAAAGCTGCCAAAAAGACCAATATTTCGTTCTACAAAATTGAACAGTGACTTATATATATATTACACCATTCAATTTCCGTGCCGAATTTGGGTGCTTAAGTTATCCAAATTTCAGCGGATTGTGACGACAGGGGGTTTACATATATACCCGAGATGGTGGGTATCCAAAGTTCGGCCTGGCCGAACTTAATGCCTTTTTACTTGTTTTTACTCAATTTTTTAATTAAACCAAGATTTTCATTTCTGTGTGAGAGCTATACCTTAATATGCACCGACAATTTCAGATTTCATTAGACTTCAATAGGTTGATGCGATGTAAACGAAATTCCATCATAAATGCCACATGTATATTGCATACCAAATAAAAACATTGATAGACAGATAAACAAACAAATATAAATTGTCAATTTGTTTATATCTGTGATTCTGAGCTAATCCACATATTTATGTAGGGCTATCTCATCTGTTTGTGGCTGTAACAAACTAATTAACTTATCTATCATACCCCGTACCACATTAGTTAAGCGGGGTATCAAATAAAAATGTGAAAAAATACTAATTAATGAATCGTCAAACTGAGTACCATGACACTGTCATATCATCATCTATAAAAATGAAATATGTAATCTGGTGACATAAACAAATAGTTGGTGGAGAATATGTACAGAAAAGTTTCCCAGTTGTTGATGTCAGTGAATATGTTTGATAGTTATTAATTATATGGAAATCGTGGTGAATGGTATCCAAAGTATACCACGATCCTATTTACTGCGTTTTTATTTGTTTATGACAATCAAAGTCGGAAAATACATTTTATAATAAGGTTATATGTTGTTGAAATTAAAAAATTGATATTCGTTAGTAATTGCTTCCATTTAAATTTAATAGAAATTTTGTTAAATTTTTGTCATTGCATTGTATTCGAATGAGACTTGAATAATATTGGCGCTGGAAATTTGAATATTGCTCTTATGGGTCTTAACATTTTGGGGTTGTTTATAGCAAGTACCAAAACTCTACAAAAACTTTTTAAGGAAAGTACACCAACATGGAAAATTTGTTCTCTTTCTCTGTTGCCGTACTGTTAATGATTGATTAACAGAAGTATTGTGTTAATCAATCATTAACAGAGATTCCAAACTGTTAAGTATCAAGCGACAAGTAAAAACGCGCTAAGTTCGGCCGGGCCGAATCTTATATACCCTCCACCATGGATCGCATTTGTCGAGCTCTTGCCACTGTATCTCTTTTTAGGCAAACAAAGGATAAAAGAAAATAATTGCTGTTATTGGAACAATATCAAGTTATGGTTCATTTCGGACCATAATTGAACTGAATATTGGAGACCATAGTAGAAGTCATTGTGTTAAATTTCAGCCACATCTAGTAAGAATTGCGCAAGAATTGGGGCTGAAGAAGTAAAATAGGGAGATCGGTTTATAGGGGTGCTGCGTACGACACGTATGTTAAAAGTCATGAGAGAAGCCGTTGTACAAAGTTTCAGCTAAATCGGATAAGGTTATGGACCGATTTGAACTATTCTTAGCACAGTTATTGAAAGTCATAACAAAACACCTCATGCAACATTTCAGCCAAATCGGATAATAATTGCGTCCCCTAGAGGCTCAAGAAGTCAAGACTCCAGATCGGTTTATATGGCAGCTTAATCAGGCTAAGGACCGATTTGAACTATTCTTAGCACAGTTGTTGAAAATCGTAAAAAAACACCTCATGCAAAATTTCAACCAAATCGGATAATAACTGCGTCCTCTAGTGGCTCAAGAAGTCAAGACCCCAGATCGGTTTATATGGCAGCTATATCAGGTTAAGGACCGATTTGCACCATACTCAGCACAGTTATTGGAAGTCATAATAAAACACCTCATCCAAAATTTCAGCCAAATCGGATAAATTGTGCCCTCTAGAGGCTCAAGAAGTCAAGATCCCAGATCGGTTTATATGGCAGCTATATCAAAACGTGGGCCGATATAGCCCATTTACAATCGAAACTGACCTACACTAATAAGAAGTATTTGTGCAAAATTTGAAGGGGCTTGCTTTACTCCTTCGAAAGTTAGCTTGCTTTCGAAGGAGTAACGCTAAAGCGGACGGACGGACAGACGTACGGACATGGCTAGTTCGACTTAAAATGTCACGACGATCAAGAATATATATACTTTATGGGGTCTTAGACGAGTATTTTAAGGAGTTACAAACAGAATGACGAAATTAGTATACCTCCATCCTATGGTGGAGGGTATAAAAATCTACAACTATGCAACGGAAATAAAATATTTGTATACCCTCGTCCATAGGATGGGGGTATAATATTTTCGTCATTCCATTTGTAACACTTCTAAATATTCGCCTAAGACCATAACATTTTATGTCAATTTAACCATGTCTGTCATAACGGTTCATAACGAAATTTATGGTCAAGGAAGCCTTGAGGAGCTTCACACCATTTAAGTTACCCGGACCTGATGGAATATTTCTGGCGTTGCTAAAAAAGGTGACCGACTATCTGGTGACTCATCTGGCCACTATTTTCACAGTGTACCAAGGACTTACATATACTCCGAAACCCTGGCAGTGGGCAAGGATGGTATTTATACTCAAGAATGGCAAGGCAAGTTATGGGACACCAAAGGTCTAGGGACTTATAAGCCTTACGTCCTTCTACTCAAAACCATGGCGCGTATTGTGGACACTATGATAAAGAGTAGGACATTCAGGCAACCAATACTTACTTACCGCTCAATTGTTTGCTGGACTGCTATGTAGAAAAAGTGCAACATAGGGACCATACAACAGGTTCAGAGAACATGTCGTCTTGCAATACGCGGAACGATGAGGATAAGGAAAGGAAGATGTTTTCGATCGGATACCTGAGAAAATACTTGGCGTCGAGTGCGAGGCACTGCTGCCATCGGCACAGTCTTAGATTGACGGAACCCGAGTATTGGCATCTGGAAGATCATGTTTCACAGATGGATCAAAGCTAGAGGACAGAGTGGGCCTGTGGGTCCCAGGTACTGAGATCTGTTTTAGACTGCCTGACCACAATACGGTCCTGCGGCGAAGATTTGGGCGATCACGGAATGCGTGAGGTGGTATAGTGCTAACGCGTGGACGTCGAGTGTGAACATCTTGCAAAATGCAAATTTTGCCCATGAACATTCCACTAAGGAAAAGGGGAAATTTTTACATATCAATGAGTGCAGTACGATTCAAGTTTAAGCTCAATGATAAGGGGCCCTCTTTTTATAGCCGAGTCTGAACGGCGTGTCGCAGAGTGACACCTCTTTGAAGAAGTTTTACATGGCATAGTACCTCACAAATGTTGCCAGCATTTTTTTTTCAGCGTCATAGGCGGACATGCTAACCTCTGTGCTTCGGTGGCCACCTTTACGGACAGTAAAATTGCCATGAGGGCATTAACAACCAGGATGGTAAGGTCGCGAACAGTCTGCAGTGTAAGAAGGAAATTAAGGCCTTCTCTGGGGATGGCACAATCCGCAGCGTTTGGGTGCCGGGCCATAGCGGAATAAGGAGGAATGAAAGAGCAGACGATGCCGTCAATAAACTTGGGTAAACCGAAGCCTTTAGGGTCGACGCAGTCCGATTTAAGGGCGTGGGCGACGAACGCGCTTGTAGTACGGCGAAAATCCTATGGGGTCAACCGAATCGTGAGAGGACGAGGCCATTACTGAAAGGAAGCAAGAAGATGGTTAGTATAGCTTTGGTATCATAACGGGACATATGGGACTAAGAGTTCACTTGTGCAAAATCGGTGAGGCAAGTGATAGCATGTGTAGGTCATGTGGGGAAGATGATGAGACGTTGGAGCATTTTTTATGTCATTGCCCGGCTTTCGCGGCTAAATGATACCGGTGTATAGGTGGGCACACAATACCAGACATGAACCAACTTTGGAGAGTGGTATGGAAAACAATTAACGATTTTGTAAATAGCAAGGAATTCCTAACTTAAAATTTTCTTTTAGAGGTTACTTTATAGTTTTTAGAGCGCACAACAAGCCGATTAGTGACTTAGGTGTATGCCCATAATGACATGGTCGGTTTAATATCAGTACCCTCTTTTGAACCTAACCTTACCTATATGTTTTTTTTTAACTTTCCTATAGCTCTTAAAAAATCACCCTTTATTATCCAATTGTCAATGATAAGACAGAATTCCAAAGTCAACAACTTCTCCCAGAGAACTTAAACAAGTAAAAGAGTGCTAAGTTCGGCCAGGATGAACGAGAAACAGGTCCAAATCGGTCTATAACCTGATATAGCTCCCATATAAACCGATTTCCCAATTTGCCATCTTAGCCCTTAGGTTAGGTTAGGTTTAAGTGGCAGTCTGCCATCAGACTCGCTTAGACGTTTTCGTCCATTGTGATACCACAGGAACAGAAGAAGGAAGATGCCTTCAAGTTCCTACCGTTGAACCATCCAGATCGCTTTAAAAACCCCAATAACTTGCGAATGTTCACATCCACTTAATCAGACAGGTTTCAAAGAAATGTGAACCTAAAGTGGAACTCCTTCTAACTGCTTGTGCGGGACATACACAAAGAAGGTGTTCTTTAGTCTCTTCATTTTCAATATACTCACAGCTTCTGCAAAAGTCGTTGCTGGCAATCTTCAGTCTGTCAGCATGTCTTCCGTATAGACAGTGCCCTGTCATCACGGACACAATGACTGAGACGTCTGTTCTAGCCAATGACAGTAAAGCAGTAGACCTCTTCAAGTATGTAATATAAACCGCTATCTTGATTATCCTTGTTTAGCTCCTAGAAGCTTTAATTTGGTATGTAGAATAAAATAATTCCCTTCAACTAAATTTATTTTGTTTAAAATTTTAACAGAATCCATGCTGGTGGGTTCCCAAGATTCGACCGGCCGAACTTAGCACGCTTTTACTTGTTTTAATTTAACATTTCACGCTTTATGGCGTTACTCTCTTATTTTCATAACATATGTAATATTCCAATGTTGTGTACTGTTAATCTCCAATCTGCTACTCTCCATGCTGTTGCACAACATTCTGTAAAATAAAAGAATAAGAGAACATATTTTCAGTCCCAAGGAAATCGCCAAAATATAAGACAAAGTATAGGCAAGTGTTTAGTGCCAACTGTTAATTTGAAGAAGCAATAGCGACTACCTAAGCAGAGCGCATAATTTGGATGCCAAGTTCCGAGCTCTTGATTGACCGAAATGTATATGACGTCAATGAGATTGAACACTTAAGTCGTTGAACTGCATAATAGGAAATATAAATTGAGTTCGTTATTACACGCACCACTGTATGTGGGGGAGTATTAATTATTATCGAATTATATATGATGGATCCTATTAAGGCTATATATTGTTAGTTGTTGTAAAGTTCTAAAACGATTTGGTAATATTGAAATAAAGCTTCAGTCATAAAAACTTGAGGTGTCGGTCTTGAACTTCATACAGAAAAATTTAATCCATAGACTGTTTAAGGTTTAAGATGGGCTAAAAGGAATATGCTTTTATCTTCCGGTTAACCTTCATTTAAAATAAGAATAAGTGTTTTTCAGCCAATTTCAATGCGCTATTACTATCCAAACACAGGATTTGGTAGTTACGTTATAAACGTAAAATTTAAGTTAAAACACTCATATGGGCTGATAAGTACTGCTGTGGTATTTATAAGCCCGATAGTTGGTCCCCTAACCCTTGGAGGACGAATGGGATAATTGTCCCATTTTGTATTTTTGTCCTAATACTCGTATCGATATCCATACGGAGGCCACCATGACGGAGGAGTTAGTATGTTAGCCCATAAATCTGTTCGATTCTAATCCTAGCGGGAACATCAGAAAACCAGTAAGGAAAGGCAAAAGTCGGGCGGTGCCGACTTTATAATACCCTACACCTACCCTTTAAATATAAAAGTGGGACTCTGTCTTATTCTGAACCAATTTTGATGGACCTCGGCGGATGCATTCAGATAGGATATTAAAATTGCTGTATCAAATTTCGAGCAAAGCAAATATGTTCAAAGTGTAATAATTACGGTTGACAAATGACGGGAGATGGGAGATATATCGCAATCTGAACCGATTTCGATCAAACTTTATGGATATTGTGGAATTCGTCGAGGAAAGCGTTGTAAAAAATTTTGGGAAGATAGGTCAATAAATGCGCTTGCAGTGGATCTAAGAGTGATTATCGGGCGATATATATTTATGTGAGCTATACCTTAAACTATGAAATTCACCATAAGAAAATCATTCCTGCAAAATTTCGAGAGAATCGGTTAACTAATGACCATTTTATTGCTGTATTACTGCAATTCGGACGAACATATATATGGGAGCTATATCCAAATCTGAACCGATTTCTATAAAATTCACCAGTAAAATTGAGGGTCGTAAGAAAATCCTCCCTACCAAATTTCAAAAGAATCGTTCGACAAATGACCATTTTATTGCTGTATTTTACTGCAAATCGGAATAACATATATATGAGGGCTATATCCAAATCTGAACCGATTTCTATAAAATTCCCCAGTTATATTGAATCATAATCATAAGAAAATCCTTCTTGCCAAATTTCGACAGAATCGGTTAACAAATGACTATTTTATTGCATTATTACTGCAAATCGGACGAACATATATATGAAAGCTATATCAATTTCAATAGGCTTCGTCTCTAGGCCAAAAAACCTGCCCATACCAAATTTGAAAACGATCGGATGAAAATTGCGACCTGTACTTTGTACACAAATTAACATGGACAGACAGACGGGTAGACAGACAGACAGACGGACAGACAGACGGGTAGACAGACAGACGGACATAGCTAAATCGAATCAGAAAGCGATTCTGAGTCAATCAGTATACTTATCAATGGATCTATCTCTCTTCCTTTTGGGTGTTACAAACTAATTCACTAAGTTATAATACGCAGTTCCACAGTAGTGGTGTAGGGTATAACAATTAACAATTAAGAGCGTGCTAAGTTCGGCCGGGCCGAATCTTATATACCCTTCACCATTGATCGCATTTGTCGATTTCTATGCACGGTATCCCTTTTTAGACAAACATAGAATATTGAATAAGAACTGTTATGCTATTGGAGCTATATCAAGTTATAGTCCGATTTGGACCATAAATGAATGCTGAACATTGTGGAATTCATTGTGTAATATTTCAGTTCATTCGGGTAAAAATTGCGCCTTGTAGAGCTCAAGAAGCAAAATAGGTTTATATGGGAGCTGTATCAAGCTATACGTATGTTGAAGGTCAAAAATTGTTGCACAAAATTTCAGGCAAATCGGATGAGAATTGTGCCCCCTAGAGGTTCAAGAAGTCAAGATCCCAGTTCGGTTTATATGGCAGCTATATCAAAACATGGGCCGATATGGCCCATTTACAATACCAACCGACCTACACTAATAAGAAGTATTTGTGCAAAATTTGAAGCGGCTAGCTTTACTCCTTCGAAAGTTAGCGTGCTTTCGACAGACAGACGGACGGACGGACATGGCTAAATCGACATAAAATGTCGCGACGATCAAAAATATATATACTTTATGGGGTCTCAGACGAATATTTCGAGTAGTTACAAACAGAATGACGAAATTAGTATACTCCCCATCCTATGGTGTAGGGTATAAAAAGGCGTTAAGTTCGGCCGGGCCGAACTTTGGATACCCACCACATCGGGTGGATTTGTAAACCACCTTTCGTCAAAATCTGGTGAAAAATGCATATCTTATGCCCCATAGCAGCTATATCGAAATATGTTCCGATTTGAACCAAATACTTATAAGTACAAGTCATTGTTCAATTGCGTATAAAAAAATATTGGTCTTTTAAGATAACAATAAAAATAAACCGATCTGAACCATATACGACACGCACGTCGAAAGGCCTTACATAAGTCACTGTGGCAAATTTCAGTGAAATCGTATTATAAATGAGCCTTTTATGGGGCAAAGACTTTAAATCGAGATATTGGTCTATATGGCAGATATATGCAAATCTAGACCGATCTGAGAAAAATTGAAGAAGAATGTGGAAGGGCCTAACACAACTCACTGTTATAAATTTCGGCGAAATCTGACAATAAATTCGCCTTTTATGGGCCCAAAACCTTAAAACGAGAGATCGGTCTATATGACAGCTATATCCCAATCTTTACCGATCTGAGCCAAATTGAAGAAGAATATCAAAGGGTTCACCACAACTCAATGTCCCAAATTTAGGCGACATCAACAAATACGCCTTTTATATCCCCAAAACTTTAAATAGAGAGATCGGTCTATATGGCAGCTATATTCTAATCTAGACCGATCTGGGCCAAATTGAATTATGAAGTCGAAATGCCTAACTCAACTCACTGTCCAAAAATTTCGGCGACATCGGACAATAAATACGCCTTTTGTGGGCCCAAAACCTCAAATCGATATATCGGTCTATATGGCAGCTATATCCAAATCTGGACCGATCTGTGCCAAATTACAGTAAGATGTCGAAGGGCCTTACACAACTTACTGTCCCAAATTTTGGCAAAATCGGACAATAAATGCGCTTTTATGGGCCCAAAACCTCAAATCGAGATATCGATCTATATGGCAGCTATATCCTAATCTAGACCGATCTGAGCCAAATTGAAGAAGGATGTCGAAGGTCCTAACATAACTCACTGTCCCAAATTTCAGCAAAATCGGATAATAAATGTGGCTTTTATGGGCCTAAAACCCTAAATCGGCGGATCGGTCTTTATGGGGGCTATATCAAGATATGGTCCGATATAGCTCATCAAGAATATATATACTTTATATGATCGGAAATTGATATTTCGATGTGTTGCAAACGTAATGACAAAATGAATATACCCCCATCCTTTGGTCGTGGGTATAAAAATGTTTACTGTTGTTATCTCTTCTTAATGCTTGCGACATTTGTGAAGCAGTAGATCAGGTAGCTGACATGAAGTGTGGCCTATTAAAATGTCCACATTGTTTTATATGAAAATATTAAATTTTTCTATGGCATTAAATTTTCAATTATTAAGGTCATCGCGAAAGAAAAATGAACACATCATCAACAAAAAAACTATGCTCGCCTTTACAAGCAAAATATTTTGTTCTGATTCAAATGTCAAAACTGGGTGGAAGTAATCTAAGTTGCAGGATCCATTCACTTTTGCTCGATATGACCACCATTTGCATGACTATTTTTCCGAGTCATGCAGTAAACTGTTGTAAACTGCATTCTGCAGTTATTTAAGCCCTTTTCCGCAAAATGGCTTTCACCATCGCATCCACACTGGCATATTGTTTAGTCCTTACCTTGCTCCCAAAAATGCCCCAAAAAGAAAATACCATCGGATTGGCATCTGGGAAATTGGACAGACACTGTGTGAACGAAATTAAGTCGGGACATGCATATTTAGCCATTCTTGATTAACAGGTAGTTTATGCCGAATCTTGTTGTGCGTCCATGGTCAAAGACTGAAATGTTTGCGAGTATTTATTCACTGTGTTGTTTTACTGTCAATATCATTGATACCATACGGTATCAGTTTTTATACCCACCAACGAATGATGGGGGCATATTCAGGGGTATATTAATTTTGTCATTCCGCTTCCAACAGATCGAACAATTCATTTCCGACCCTATAAAGCATTTATATTCTTGATCAGCGTAAAAATATAAGACGATCTAGCCATATCCGTTCATCTACCCGTCCGTCTGTCTGTTGAAATCACGCTACAGTCTTTAACAATGGAGATATTGAGCTGAAACTTTTCACAAATTCTTTTTTTTGTCTATAGGCAGGTTAAGTTCGAAGATCTGCTATATCGGATTATATCTTGGTATAGCCCCCATATAGACCGATCCGCCGAATTAGAGTCTTAGGCCACTAAAGCCAAATTTTTTATCCAATTTTGCTGAATTTTGGGACAGTGAGTTGTGTTATGTCCTTTGATATCCTTCTTCAATTTCGCCCAGATCGGTCCAGATTTGGATATAGCTGCCATATAGACCGATCCTCCGATTTAGGGTCTTAGGCCCATAAAATCCACATTTATTATCCGATTTGGCTGAAATTTGGGACATTGAGTTGTTTGTCCCTTCGACACCTTTCTTCAATTTGGCCTTGATCGGATCAGATTTGGATATAGCTGACATATAGACCGATCTCTCGATTTAAGGTTTTGGGTCCATAAAAGGCGCATTTATTGTCCGATGTCGCCGAAATTCGGGACAGTGAGTTGTCTTAGGCCCATCAAAATCTTTCTTTAATGTTGTATATGGTTCAGATCGGTTTATTTTTAAATATAGCTTTGAAGAAATACGTTCCAATGATGCCACCAGGCTATAAACCGCTCCATACTGTGACTTTTTCTGGATGAATTGGTAGCACTTGCAATGCTTCTGGCTGATCTTCATTCTAAAATTCCATAAAATGGAAGTGCGCGATGAACTTTCCTAACAGAGATCGTTTATGGATAATAAAATACAATAATTTGCAAGCATTTTTCGTTTGTAAGACGATTCATGGTTAAATTATAGACCAAACTGAAGATTTTTGACAGTGAAATAAAACACGAAACGTGCGTGAGCTGTTTTAACCAGTGTTGCCGAAAGGGTTATAGCTAAAAATCACCCTTTAGTTTCATTTCCCTAATATATGCATATTTAAATTGAATTGAGATACCTCCTTTCTAATTCGAGCTAGAATTTTTCCAAGACAGCTTTTTTCTTTGGTATTTTTCTTCCCGTTTGGCTTTAAAGGGTTAAGTGATAAAATGAAGTTGGTGGTATCAACTTCCGCAAAGCCCTGTACACGGTGATATTCTGGATCTACAAATTTTAGATAGTCAGAAATTTCATTGACCTCGGCACCAATTTAGAGATTAGAAGCGCATAAGATTAAGGCGCTTGGAAATATTTTCTACATTAGGCTATTGCAACAAATGTTCTGTAATGGCCCCCTTTACAAGTAAGTTTATATGTATTGATGTAGGTCGTTTGGGATTGTAAATTAACTTTATCGGTGCACAATTGGTATACTAGATTCGGCCCAGCCAAACTCAAAAAGCTTTTACTTGGCAGCCGGTTGTACGCACCGAAATGACGCGATGGAATCCTCATCGGCAAGGGCTGCCGCCTCAGTGTACGTGTTTGTCTTTTTTCGTCATGGGAGAGGCACATCCCGGAGTGCCCTCGCCGCACGCTTCTGGTCCGTGCCGGGATTGAAATGAAACCCCGGACCCTGGTTCTGTTCGGTGGGTGCATTTCCGATCTTGCAATAGCCTCACTTCACTACGGGAGTACAGTCATACTGGCTATGTCGCAAGGTGCTGTGCGAACATAGCCAGCAGTGGGTCACAAGCGTCGTCGTCGCCTTCTGCGTCCTCGTCGTCGGACTATGTGACCCCCCCCGACCTCTCCCGTACGGCAATTTACGCAACGGCAGCATCCCAGCCCAAATATTGCCAGGCCAGTGCCGGGAAGTGTATCGTTCTTGCAGGTTAACTGCAACGGACTTCGTGGCAAGATCGATGAGATTGTGGACTTTATGAGTCGGAAGAGCATATTGGTCGCAGCGATCCTGGAGACAAAGCTGACCAACACCTGCAGCTTGCACACTTGTCACGGCTACAATGTGCTACGTAAGGATCGCTCAAGGAATGGAGGTGGGGGATTAACCTTCGTAATACACCATTCCGTGCAATATAGACCTATCTCGCCTGCGCATGGCGCTAGTGACTCTTATATGGAATGCATGGGGATGGCAGTCAGGTCTGGTACTGCCGAGATAGAGATATACAACGTGTATATACCGCCGGTTGGTAGCTGTGTCCCGATTACTTACAATCCCGACATAAGTGGGTTGCTATCTGGTCATAATCGTCTGGTTCTAGGGGACTTTAAAGCGCATCACACGTCATGGCATTCACCCCTAGGTATCGACCAGCGTGGCATAGCTTTGCCAGAGCAGATTAAAAGCTCTACGTTCTGCACGGTGAATGACGATGCCCCCACTAGGATTACGAGGAGGTGCAGTAGCTCGCCAGACATCTCCATTACATCCCCTGATCTCCTGAGTGACGTATCCTGGCAAGCCGTCATCTCTTTGGGGTCAGACCACCTACCCATAATTCTCACCATCGACCGACCACCCGACTTCATAACCTCTAAGCCCCGGACGTTTATCAATCTTAAGAAGGACCATCGGAATGGCTTCAGAGAGTATACCAATCGCCGCTTCAGTGAACTGCCACCCCCCTCTGCTGTGCTTGTGACCGAGAGGAAATTCCGAGACATCATTAACGGACCAGCCGCTCGGTAAATACCAGCCGGTCGAATACCCCAAGTGTGGCCCAATTTCCCGGCGCAAGCTGTGGTATTTGCAGATAAGCGTGATGGGATTCGTGCTATGAACCCCGCTAACCCCAGAATCAGCGAGCTGAATATAGAAAAAATAAACAGGGTAGTCAAAGAACATAAGCGGAATTTGTGGCTGGAACACTTGCAACAATGTAACTTAGGCACTGGTGTAGGCAAACTGTGGTCTACTGTTAAGTCACTCTCGAACCCCGGTAGACGGGATGATAGGACCTCAGTCACTTTTGGCGATTTAACCGTGACTGATCCGAAGAGATGCAACAGGTTGTTCAACCGTCCATTTATTGTGCATCCCGCGAGAGACAGGGCAAGGAGGAGAGCCATATGCCGTATTCGTAGTCTCCGAGCCGATGAACGGCTATCACAATTTGCCGTGGGCGAAGTTACGAATGTCATCCGTGGCGCCAAATCATCCAAGGCGTTTGGCCCCGACGGAATCTCTACATTGATGTTGAAGAATCTGGATTCACCTGGAGTTGAGTACTTTACCACTGTCCTCAACCTGTCATTGAAAACTCTTGTAGTTCCCGATGTCTGGAAAATGGGCAGAGCATTCGACACCGCCAACACGTACCTCCAGACAGGCCTGAAACGATGGGTCGCGAATTATCTGTGTGGTCGCCAGTCATTTGTGGAATTTAGGGATAAGAAGTCGAAACACCGTAGAGTGAAACAGGGAGTTCCCCAAGGTGGGGTGATATCTCCGGCACTGTTTAACCTCTACCTGTCATCCATTTCACCCCCTCCAGATGGAGATCGTATCATATGCGGACGATTGTACAATCATGGCATCAGGCCCCCACCCATTGATGACATCTGCGATAGGTTGAATGTCTACCTCAACGAGCTTGCCTCATATTTCGCTGCAAGAAATCTGAAGATATTTCTCAAAAGTAGAAACAAGGTCCTCAAGTCACATGCTGGCAGCACTTGGGTGCAGACAAAGAAACCTTGTTGACCACGTACAAAGCAATAGGCCGGTCTGTGGTAAGTTATGCAGCGCCAGTGTGGTCTCGTCAACTTTGTGACACGCAGTGGAATAATATTCAGATCTGTCAGAATGCCGTGCTCCGAACTGCGACTGGCTATCTCCTCAGTTCTCATGTGGACCATCTCCATCAGGAGACAAAGATCCTACCAGTGCGAAGAAAGATCCTACCATGCTGTCTAAGCAATACCTTTTGGGCTGTTATCGCAGAAACCACCCAAATCATCATCTTGTGGATAGATACCCACCGCCCAGAAGCCTTAAGGTAGATCTACACGATCTAAAGCGTGAGGTTCAGCGCTACAAGAGAGAACCTCTAGATCAAGCGACATATCAAGCGGGTCTGAACAACATTCATGCAGACACGGTTGCAGACGCGTTAATTGGCTACCGGGTGAATGTAGTCCTTGGAGAACGACCGCCACCCATTGCAACCGAAGAAATCGACCTCCCCCGGCAAACCAGAGTAGTTCTGGCTCAATTACGTTCCGGCAGATGCAGCCGCCTCAATTCCCACAGAGCTAGGATTGATGCCGACGTGCAAGATGTATGTCCCGATTGTAACAAGGGACCGCACGATACACGTCACCTGTTTAACTGCCCGGCCAGATCCACTCGACTCAGACCCAGATCCCTGTGGACGCACCCCATCCTAGTCGCGGAGTTCCTGGGTCTTGACACTCAACAGAATCAAGCAGACGAAAAATAGAACACAATAAACTGCAGCAGTAACAACAACTAGTTACTTATTATACAATAATGGCCTTTTACCTTGTATCGTAATTTCACCGAAAATTCTATTGTTTACGAAAATGGTCGTTTGGTTACAAATCAGTAGTGATACAAAAGCAGTTGAGTTATTTCCAAAGCTGCACAAAATTCAACACTCGGTGCGACGAGAGGTCTAGCAAATGAACTTTTGGTTCCTTATATGCACTAAAACTGCTACACAATATTTGTATTATTTTTATCCTAATGATCAGCAATCAGATTTTAAGGATTATTGTGAATTTATACCTCCCATTTCTACGAAATTTGTATACAATTCTTTATTATGATACCTACACCCACCTCTTTTTTTTATAAGCAACTCGCATTTGCTTTTGTTTTTCCAGGTTTAGTAAAACATGTTGGAATTAATAACACCCAAGTCTTTGACAAAACAATTAGCATAATTTAGTATTCTATGGAATTTTCCAGGCTTTTGCTAATTTCAGCATTTTTTTTTGTCTTGATAGGTTCTTTTTCGGAATTCATTACCAAAGCCCTAATGAAGCAAATCCTAGGAGACAAAAATAGTCACAAAGTGGGCTAAAGGCAAATATGAAACAAAGGCACAATGCCACTAATTGACAAGGATTGCCGATGGAAGGTGGTTACTGAGTGGGGGTGGCAGAAGCCTTTTAAATTATGACATTTTATTGACTAGAAGAAAACAATCGAAACAGATTTTGGCTTGTTATACTAAGTTAAACAGATAGAAACAGGAAAAGCATGTAGACACTGTAAAAGACATCTTTGTGCATGGTTAAGCATAAAAAGTTTTTAATGATTACTAAGATGTTTTGCTTCAATTTGGATGGTAAAATCTTTTTAAATTGATAAAATTTAAAATTTATAAATTTTAATGAACCGGAAACAGAATACAGAGATCTTATGCTGAGTGTAAAAATGCATGCTTCAACAGTTTTTTTTAGACCAAACGATAATGGTTGACACGGTTCGAGTTTTAGTAACAAACCATAGAATAGTATTTGCTCAGGTTTTAGTTGGTTCCTTTTTTACCTTTTCCTAATTACGATTTAAAGCAAATTTTCCTGTTCAAAAAAAAAAAACATAATTATTTAGGGGTTTAGTAAGTGGAAGATTAAAATTAGTAAAAAGGAGTTAAGTTCGGCTGGGCCGAACTTTGGATACCCACCACCTCGGGTATATATGTAAACCACCTTTCGTCAAAATCCGGTGAAAAATGCATACCATATGCCCCATAGCAGCTATAGGGTTGCCCAAAAAGTAATTGCGTATTTTTTAAAAGGAAGTAAATGCATTTTTAATTAAACATAGAATGAACTTTAATCAAATGCGCCTTTTATGTGCCCAAAACCTGAAATCGAGAGATCGGTCTATATGGCAGCTATATCCAAATATAGACCGATCTATGCCATATTGCAGAAGTATATCGAGGGGCTTAACCTAACTCACTGTCCCAAATTTTGGCAAAATCGGTCCAAAAATGCGCCTTTTATGTCCGCAAGACCTTAAATCGCGAGATCGGTCTTTATGGCAGCTATATCCAAATCTGGACCGATCTGGGCCAAATTAAAGAAGGATGTCGAAGGGCTTAACACAACTCACTGTCCCAAATTTCACCAAAATCGGATAATAAATGTGGCTTTTATGAGCTAAGACCTTAAATCGGCGGATCGGTCTATATGGGGGCTATATCAAGATTTAGTCCGATATAGCCCATCTTCGAACTTGACCTGCTTATGGACAAAAAAGAATTTGTGCAAAATTTTAGCTCAATATCTTTATTTTTAAAGACTGTAGCGTGATTTCAATAGATGGACGGACGGACATGTCTAGACCGTCTTAGATTTTTACGCTGATCAAGAATATATATACTTGATATTTCGATGTGTTGCAAACGGAATGACAAAATGAATATACCCCCATCCTTCGGTGGTGGGTATAACAAAATGTCTTCGACATCAGCAGCAGCTTATGAAACATCTATGGAGGAATCGTCTATAACGCAAAGGTCCAGGGTACTGAGGAAGCGTGATTCCACTGATTACTCAACTACTCCAGGGTACATAAGCAAACTCATCGTGAAAAGATCGAACGAATCTTGCGAGGAAAAACTCCTGGCGGACTCAGAAAATCAGACTAGCGTAAAGTAACGTAACAGTAGTGGAAAATTTGAATCCAGATTTTAGTCCGGTTTTTTATACCCTACATCACTACTGTGGTACAGGGTATTATAACTTAGTGAATTTGTTTGTAATACCCAAAAGGAAGAGAGATAGACCCATGAATAAGTATACCGTATATACTCAGAATCACTTCCTGACAGACATACGTCTGTCTGTCCGTCTGTCCATGTTCATTTGTGTACAGTTTTCATCCGATCGTCTTCAAATTTGGTGTGGGCATGTTTTTCGGCCTAGAGACGAAGTTTATTGAAATTGGAAAAATTCGGTTCAGATCTGGATATAGCTCCCATATATATGTTCGTCCGATTTTCAGTAATAATGCAATAAAATGGTCATTTGTTAACCGATTCTCTCGGAATTTGGCAGGAGGGATTTTTTTACGACTCTCGACATTACTGGTGAATTTCATGGAAATCGGTTCAGATTTAGATATAGCTTTCATATATATATATCGCCAGATTTGCACTCCTAGAGCCACTGCAAGCACCTTTTTTGAACAATCTTGCCAAAATTTTACACAACGCTTTCCCGACGACTACCAC
This sequence comes from Stomoxys calcitrans, assembly GCF_963082655.1. Lineage (NCBI taxonomy): Eukaryota > Metazoa > Arthropoda > Insecta > Diptera > Muscidae > Stomoxys > Stomoxys calcitrans. The sequence goes on from NC_081553.1 coordinate 175,228,871, forward strand.
ATTATCTAAGAAGTTTGCTCGAAATCGGTTCAGAATTAGATATACAACAGCTCCCATATATATGTTCATCAGATTTTGGGTAATTTGCCATAATGTAGTCCTTTGTCAACCGTAGTTTTTACAGTTTGAACATATTTTTGTTCGCCGGGATATAGGTCCCACATTGTACTTATGAGGTAGGTGTAGGGTATTACACAGTCGGCACCGCCCGACTTTTGCCCTTCCTTACTGGTTGTAGATAAATCTCCTCCATTGTAAGGCCGCATCGGTGGCACTAAAGATCCTTCTGGCGGCAGCAAAAGTCCTTCTGATGGCAGGAGGATTTGACGTTGTTGTCATCCAGGAACCATGGATGAGTGGAGCAATGGTTCGTGGACTAAGAATTCCAGGATTTAAACTACACAAGGATACTAGAAAGATAGAAAGTAGGTGGCAATGCACATCACCAGATATGGGGAAGTTCGGATATCAACGAAAGGGGTGAGCTGCTTATCAAATACATTGCAAATGCAAATTTGCCCATGAACATTCCATTAAGAATTGGGGCAAATGTCTCACAAATCAATGAGTGCTGATTAAATATCACGCTCAATGATAAGAGGAGGCCACCGTAGCGCAGAGGTTAGCATGTCTGCTTTTACGCTGAACGCCTAGCAGGAACATCGAACAATTTTTTCAGCGGTGGTTATCCCTTCTTAATGTTGGGGACATTTGTGAGGTACTTTGCATTTTAAAACTTCTCCCCAAAGAGGTGTCGCTCTGCGGCACGCCATTCGGACTCGGCTATAAAAAAGAGGTCCCTTATCATTGAGTATCATATACATTATAAGTTAAAATCTGGCGATTTGAATGAAGGGAATAAACCGACCTTTGTTACTATTAACAGACAGGAGGTACTAGATGTAACCTTTGTATCGGAGGCTAAAAGCGGAAGGATATGTGACTGGAAAGGGATGGATGACCACAGCTTCTCTGATCATCGTTATATTAGTTTTAGTTTTGGAGAAAATACTGCAGAAATGGGCCAACTAAACAGAAGAAAGGCGGATTGAGATAAATTTCGGCATTCTGCGCGACTATCTCTTCTAGACCGACCAGAGAAGGAAGAGGAAAGAGGGGAGGACATCGACATAATGGTCAAATGGATCAATAGGCTCTGAATGACTCGCTTGTGTCAGCATGTCGCAGAGCCAAGCCAAGGGGCAGACAGCGACCGCCATGGCGTACCCCAGAACTGATTGGTCTAAGGAAGGGGTGTCGAAAACTCTTCAATAGGGCGAAAATTCCAAGGGATTTCTACAAAAATGTTCGCGGGAAAATTGACCTATAGTCCTCTGAATAAACCAAAATCAAAATCTTAACATAAACGCCGGAGATCAGTGAAACGGGAAACACAGTTCAGGGATTAAGTCGTACGTTGAAGTAAACCCCTTCAATAGGCTTAAGAGCTCAAATTAAGAGGTTGATTTATATGGGAGGTTTATGAGGTTATATACTGATTTAGATCATATTTGGCAGAGTTTTGACATTCATGCGACGCTGAAGGCCCTAGCTCACGGGTCACATGAGGTCAAGGCTTGTCGGGAAGTGCCAAGAGCGTCATCAAGGGTTGACGGGGAAAGAAGCGGCAGGCGGACTGGTCATGTTTGGATAGCGGATGGACTCTGGGAGTACGACGCTGATGGTGAATCTAGCCCTGTTGTCGCTGTTTAGATTTTTGGTCTCCTACTATAACGAATGCACTGACTCAGCGTAGGGTGGCGTTATGGGCTGCAGGGCTGACAAGACCCTGTGGCCAAGGTTCTCCGGAAGAAGGACGTCGGTTGTTCTCGAGCTGGGGAAGCTTGACCTTGGATTGTTGGTGCGAGTCCTGACTGGACACTATAATGTCGGGTCGCTGACATCGAAATTGGCTCGCCTTCTATGCTCATATTGGTGATTAGTTTAGATGGAAGCTGGGTCAATATATATAACTTGTTGGAGAACTTTCACTGCTTACACGGAAATTTGAGGAAACTTAGACTGCTTTTCGCAAATAGTGAGACAAAGGCGTACGATTATGGGTCCGGACTGTTTAAAGACCCTCAGTCCTCTTATAATTTTGAACTACTACAGCAGTCTGAAATGAGTGACTGGAGAAAGCACTCATCGATGATAGCTCTTCTTGGATCCCCCTTCCCATTTCCTTTCGTTCTACTACCTTGTGCTGATTTCGTTATGTTACTAGAGGTTGTTAGACGCGTGCATAAATGCATATGGACAAAAGATTATCATCATCATCATCTTGTTACCCCTTTTCTATAGTGGTATGTTTAAAACAGATCAGTAGATAGACACATTCGCATTATATGGCACATGAAATCCAGACATGAAACCCAAAAACATTTTATGCTAGAGAAAAGATATATTTATTGACAAATGAAAATTAAGCAATTTTTGGTGTACTATTTTTACACTTCATGATTTTTTTAATGTCCAATGAGAAAATATGTTTTCTGCTCTTACTATTTTATTTGCCTTTAGAGGCCTTTTAAACCCCATTTAACTGTAATCTATTGAAAAAAAACAAGCCACTGTACCGTGTTGAGTATGATGTATATGATTTATCAAATGATTTGATAACGTATACGCACCCCAATACCAACCCCACCCAATGCAATCAATGAATTGGCTGTGACAATTGGTGATTTATGAAAAGTAAATCCTATGTTATGTTTAGCAGAATTAATTATTTATTTTTATCGTTTCTATTTGTGTGCTTTTTCATTGTAAGCTAATATAATCCAATGGCATTGAATAATGAAAATGTTGTCCATCAATGGCTTTTTTGTTGGTTTTAGTGGTATAGAATGTAAACTCGGTTTACCTATTTATGTTCCTGTCATAAAAGGATGGTGGCATGTATATATATATTTGATTTCTTACGATTCCAGTTTAAGTTATGTTTAATGCTTCTATTCAAAGAATAGCAAAGCAAACCCCTTTTAAACAGGTAAAAAAGCGTTAAGTTCGGCCGGGCCGAACTTTGGATACCCACCACCTCGAGTACCACTATCTTTCGTCATAATCAGGTGAAAAATGCACAATTAATACTCCCATAGCAGCTTTATCGAAATATGGTCCGATTTAGACCACATTTGGCACGGAAATTAAGTGGTCTATTTAGTACAAGTCATTGTTAAATTTTGTAGAACCCAATAATGGTCTGTTTGGTAGCCATATCCAACTGTAGACCGATCTGAACCATACACGATATGGATGTCGAAAAGCCTAATATCAGTCACTGTGTCAAATTTCAGCGAAATCGGCTTATAAATGTTCCTTTGTGGACCAAGACTTTAAATCGAGAGATCGGTCTATATGGCGGGTATATCAAAATCTGAACCGATCGGCGCCAAATATAAGAGGGCTGAAGAAGGGCCTAACATAATTCGCTGTCCCGAGTTTCGGAGAAAGCAGAAAATAAATGAGCCTTTTATGGGGCCAAAACCTTGAATCGAGACATCGGTCTATATGGCAGCTATATCCAACTCTGAACCGATCTAGGCCAAATTGCAAAATGTTGTCGATGAACCTAACGCAACTCACTGTTCCAAATTTCGGCGACATCGAACAACATAGCGCCTTTTATGGACCCCAATCCTTATATCAAGAGATCGGTCAATATGGCAGCTATACGCAAATCTAAACCGATCTACGCCACACTGCAGGAAGATGTCGAGGGGCCTAAATTAACTCACTGTCCCAAATTTCGGATATTTCGATGTCTTGCGAAATGAATATACCCCCATCCGTCTATGGTGGGGGTATATTCATTTTGTGGGGCAAAATCGAAATGTTCATATATGTCATTTAGCAAATGCGGTGGTGTTTTCCAATAGATTTTTTTTTATTAAATTATATTGACTTGATTTTGCATAAACATTAGGGCTCTAATTAACACCTTCAAATGAAATTTTTTTTTTCACTATGTGTGGTATCTCAATTTGGTCATTTAAACTAATCCATTGCATGATTCTACAACAAGTGGTTTTTAAAAACATTAATGACACCAGAATTTTAATTAATTTGTATTCAATCGTACATAAACATTCAAATAAAGGTCAAGCCATATTAATTGCATAGAAGCCACCTAATCCTCTCACACTGAAATTAAAACTAAAATAATTGCAAAAATGGATCAAATCAATGTTGGTTTTAGGCAAATTCGTATTGAGTGGATGAAGTGAATTTGAAAGGTGGCAATTTTCTCTACAACTATTTTAGCTGCAGTACTTAGAGGCATCTACCACAGAGTCCATTATCTCAATCCCACTCAAACAAATAATAGCGTTGACATATGCCATGCCGAGATTGTCCAATAATCCACAAAACCAAAATTGACAAAAGCCCCAATATTGCCACAACTATTTGCTCTGCGCTTTCTTTGTGTTGTCTTTGCCTTGCAGACATTTCACACTTGTGGACACGTGGAGGATATTGCTTTGTATTAGAACCCATGGAGCAAGAATACTGTACGAGGAGTGTTTATGAAGTGGAGGAAATGTCCAGACACAAAGTGTCACCAAGTTCACAGAGGTAAATTGATCAAACTAGAAATTATCTTATATATAACAAGTAAGACCATGCTAAGTTCGGCCAGGCCGAATCTTATATTCCCTCCACCATGGATCGCATTTATCGAGTTCTATGCGGATATCTCTTTTTAGGCAAACAAAGAATATTGAATAAGAACTGTTATGCTATTGGAGCTATATGAAGTTATAGTCCGATTCGAACCATAAATGAATGCTGAACATTGAAGAAGTCACTGTCTAATATTTCAGTTCATTCGGATAAGAATTGCGCTTGTAGGGGCTCAAGAAGCAAAATCGGGAGATAGGTATATGGGAGCTATATCAAGCTATTGATCGATTCAGACCATATTAGACACGTATGTTGAAGGTCATGAGAGAAACCGTTGTACAAAATTTCAGCTAAATCGGATAAGAATTGCGCCCTCTAGAAGCTCAAAGATCAAGATCCCAGATCGGTTTATATGGCTGTTATATCAGGTACTATACCGATTTACGCCATACTTAGCACAGTTATTGGAAATCAAAGCGAAACACCTCATGCAAAATTTCAGTCAAATCGGATAAGAATTGCCCGCTCTATTGGCTCAAGAAGTCAAGATCCAAGATCGAATTATATGACAGCTATACCAGATTATGAACGGATTTGAATCATACTAAGCACAGTTGTTGAAAGTGATACCAAAGCACTACGTGCAATAAAATCGGACGAGAATTGCGCCCTCTAGAGGCTCAAGAAGTCAAGACCCAAGATCGGTTTATATGGCAGCTATATCAAAACATGGACCGATTTGGCCTAATACCAACCGACTTACACTAATATAAAGTATTTGTGCAAAATTTCAAGCAGCTAGCTTTACTCCTGCGAAAGTTAGCGTGCTTTCGACGGACAGACGGACGGACGGACAGACGGTCGGACATTGCAAGATCGACTTGAAATGACATGACGATCATGAATATATATACTTCATTGGGTCTTAAATACATATTTCGAGGTGTTACAGAATGACGAAATTAGTATACCCCCATCCTATGGTGGAGGATATAAAAATCAGGCGATAGACATATATGGGAGCTTTA
>NC_081553.1:175239524-175422024 GCF_963082655.1 Stomoxys calcitrans
TCTATATTTCGATATAGCTGCCACATGCACTGATCTCCCGCTTTAAGCTCGTGAGCCCACAAAAGGCGCATTTATTACCCGATTTCGTCGAAATTTGACACACTGACCTATTTTCGGCTTTTTAACATCTTGCCCTATTTGGTTCAGATCGGTTCATATTAGGATATAGCTGCCATACATACCGATCTATCGATTTAAAGTCTTGGGCCCATAAAAGGTATAGACCATATAGACCAACATTCTATTTAACCAATTCGGACAGTGATTTGTACTTATTAGACCACTGTCCATGCCGGGTTTGGTCCAAATCAATATAGATTAGGTTTTAGTGGCAGTCAGCCATTAGACTCACATAGACGTTTTCGTCCATTGTGATACCACATAAACAGAAGAAGGAAGATGCCTTCTAGTTCCTACCGTTGAACCATCCAGATCGCTTTAAAAAGCCCAATTACTTGCGAATGTTCACATCCGCTAAATCAGACAGGTTCTCAAAGAAATGAGAACCTAAAGTGGAACTGCTATTGACTGCTAGTGCGGAACACGTACACAAAAGAACACGTCTTCTTCAATGTCCTCACAGCTTCTGCAAAAGTCGTTGTTGGCATCCTTCAGTCTGTCAGCATGTTTTCCGATTAGACAGTGACCTATCATGACGGACACAATGACTGAAACGTAGGTTCTAGCAAATGACAGCAAAGCACATAATTTTGGAATTCTCACAGACCCCTCTTTGTGAACATCTATCATTCGATGTCCTTTGGGCCTGGTCTTGAAAACTTAGCTGCCATGACGCCAAAGGCATACCCTCAGGTTCCAGTTTCCTTGGAATGTGTAGGGTAGTTCCTTGTCTCTCAAGCTCGTCCGCTTTACAATTCCATGGGATATCTCTGTGGCCCGGCACCCAGAACAGATGAATCTTGAACTGTTCATTCATCTCGTTGATAGATCTGCGACAGTTGAGGGCGGTTTTTGTGTTTTCAGAAATACTTTCTCCAGGCATTTAATAGCTGCCTGGCTGTCTGAAAAAAAAATTGGTGCCAAACGTGGTAATGACAATATAATGTCATTAGCCATTACATCACTTCCTCAACTGCACTGTTCGGTTAACCTTTATGACCAGTTCTAGATCTTTAGAGTATACCCCAAAGCCCATCTGGTCGTTTAGTTTAGAACCATCCATATAGAAGTCTATATAACTTCTGTTACCAGAAGTTTTTTATCAAACAGAGGCTCAGGTTGGGTGCAATCCACACTATCTGGAACATCGGCTATTGTATAAAGGATAACACAGCGTCTGTAGACGCCACATGAACTAAACCTCACGGCAGTGGTCGCTGCAATTTGTCTAGTCAGAATGTCCAGAGCATTAAATTCAGTGCATCAGATGGAGCAGTCTTCAGTGCGGCTGTAATGCACAAACAAGTCATCCTTTGGGTACGGTTAAGTATTGAGCAGTAAGTGGACTTTTGAAGCGCCGACCACAAGACCACAACGCCATATAGACCACAACACCCAATGCATGACATGTGGTCTATACCCCTAACTTTTACCAATGGCTCTCTTGCAGGTGTATAGGGCAAGAGTTGCATTTCTTGTCCTTTCCAAAATGTTTGATTTGAAGTTAAATTTTTTGTCCAGCAAAACACCCATATGTTTTGTTTGCTTTACTTGCTTTTGCTTTAATTGCCTATGACAGAATATTTGTTCCACTAGCCGAACGTAGAATAGCGTTCCAAGCGCATCGATCTTCTGCGCTCATTCTAAAATCTCTGACACCAAGTTTCGAGGTGTCTCCCACCACTTAATCTTTCCATTGAGCTTTTGGTCTTCCCGGTTTGCGTGTACTACCGAGTTTGCCTTCAAAAGACTTCTTTGCTGGAGCTTCTTCATCCATTCTGGCAACATGACCTAGCCAACGCAGCCGTTGTATTTTAATGCGTGTAACTATGCTATTGTTGTCATACAGCTCGTGGTTCATACGTCGCCTATATTCTCCATTAACGCAAACTGGTCCATATATTTTACGAAGAACCTTTCTCTCAAATACTTCAAGCACTGCCTCATCTGTTTTCACAAGTACCCATGATTCAGAACCATATAACAGCACGGGTATTACCAGTGTCTTGTATAGTGTAATCTTCGTCTGTCGAGGGTTGGTCTTGTTTCTATACTTCCTACTTAGTCCAAAGTAGCACCCATTTTCAGTGACTCTCTTTCGATTCTATCAAAGGATGATATCGATGTCGTCGGGATAGGCGAGTAGCATGTGTTCTCTTGTGATTAGAGTGTCATATCTATTCACATCTGCATCTGGTATAATCTTCTCCAGCAGGATATTAAAGAGATCACACAATAGGCTGTCTCCCTTTTCGGGTCTTTTCCAGGATTTGGCGCAGTGTGAATATCTGGTCTAGGGTGGATTTACCAGGTCTAAAGCCGCATTGATAGGGCTCAATTATCTCATTGACTTTAGGTTTTAATCTTTCACACAGTACGCTCGAGAGTATCTTGTATGCGATGGGGAGGAGACTTATTCCTCTGTAGTTGGCACATTCCGTCTTGTCTTCTTTCTTGTGTACGGGAGGCCACCATAGCGCAGAGGTTAGCATGTCCGCCTATGACGCTGAACGCCTGGGTTCAAATCCTGGCGAGACCATCAGAAAAAATTTTCAGCGGTGGTTTTCCCCTCCTAATGCTGGCAACATTTGTGAGGTACTACGCCATGTAAAACTTCTCTTCAAAGAGGTGCCGCACTGCGGCACGCCGTTCGGACTCGGCTATAAAAAGGAGGCCCCTTATCGTTGAGCTTATACTTGAATCGGACAGCACTCATTGATATGTGAGAAGTTTGACCCTGTTCCTTAGTGGGCAAAATTTGCATTGCATTTGCATTGCACATAGTATGCTGAAGTTCCAATCATCGGGTATGCGTTCTTCTAACCAGATTGCGCAAATAAGCTGATGCATACGCCTTTTCAGCGTGTCGCCTCCGGTCTTGAAAAGTTCAGCGGGTCCTGCTGCCTAGTTATTCTTTTGTCGGGTCATTGGGAGGAGGTAAACATTCCATACCATCATCAGGGATTGGTTCTGTGGTATCTTCTTCGTCTTTCTGTTCTTTCCGTATCCTCAGCATTTTTCTGCAAGAGGATGTGCCTGCACTAAAGCCATCGATTTGATGTTTAATTTTTTGGTAGAATTTCCAGACTTCATTCTGACTCCTCTACATCTCAATTCGCTCACACTCACATCTTTCCACTTCATTTTTCTATCAGCGGAGTAGACGTTTCTCCTCTCTCCTTTTCTCCCGATTCTCATCTGGCGCGTTGCTACTGATTGGAGGGTTGCTCTATATGCCGAATGCTTGGCTTCAGTAGCATCTCGACACTCTTGGTCGTACCATGGGTTTCTTGGAGGAGGCTTCCGGTACCCAAGTACGGATTTCGCTCCATTTTCCATGGAGTGGGCAATAGTTTGCCACTGCGCCATTATATCATCAGTGTTTTGTGCTTTCCGTAAATGGAACGTTATTGGTATCATAACGCGACATATAGGACGACGAGCTCACTTATGTAAAATCAGTGCGGCAAGTGATAGCATGTGTAGGGCATGCGGGAAAGATGATGAGACGTTGGACCATTTTCTTTGTCATTGCTCAGATTTCGCTTCCAACTGATACCGGTACTTAGGTGGAGACACAATATCAGATATGAACCAACTTAGGGGAGTGGTATTGAAAACAATTAAAGATTTTGTAAGTATTACGGAATTCCTAACTTAAAATTTTCTATTTAGAGGTTACTTTATAGTTCTTAGAGCGTACAACAAGCCGATTATTGGCTTAGGTGTATGTCCATAGTGGCATGGGGCGGATTAATATCTGCACCGTCTTTTCAACCTAACTTAACCTAACCTAAATATAATATTCTCTCCTTCCAAGGAACCCATCTCTACTGTAGGCAACTTGTATCTCCTGTCGAAAAGACCTACTTCTGTCTTGCACAGATTTATGTCTAGATAATCAAATACAAATTTTCCCGTAAACATTCCATTAAGGAACGGGGGAAAATAGGAATCCTTCAAACCAAATGCAAAATGTTCGAGGTTGTTAACGCGCTTCCGCTTGATTTACACACAAATTTACAAACAAATCGAATTTATTCATGATTGATGGTGCCACTTGAGATTTATTGCATTCCCCGTATGCTAATGCCTTGCTCTCCAAAGTTGGCCAGTAGCAGGTGTTATGTGCTAAAGCTAAAGCCAATATCCCAAAGTGTATTCAGGCTAACGTTCGTTAACAAAAATATTTCGGAAACTGCAATAGTTTACAGTTCAATGGCCTTAGTTTCATTGAAGCAAATCTTTAGCACTACCCTTAAAAGAGTAAAAGAGGATACAAGTCCTAAAGGTTGCTAAACCCCATTATCCTTTGTCACCAATGTGAGAGGAGATTTAATCAGGAACGTAGATACTCATTGATTGCAGAAAAGATTTTAACAACATTGTTTTGCTTATTTAGATTTGCAGTTGACTTTTGGTTCAACTGATTGTTTGTCAACTTAATTTTTGATGAGCAAATTTTTTTTTCAATTTTAAATCAATTTCTTTCCTTTGCCATTTATGGATTTATTTCTTTTTCTTTTGTAATTGAAATGACAAATGTGCGGAACATGAAATTTCTATCGCATCTTTGTTGCATGGTTCCTGGCCTCACAGGACTTTGTGTCTTTGTTCAGCAGGACACGTGTAAGTAAAGAAAATATATTGTTTTTACATTGTAATTTTATATGGATTCACATTCTTGTTCGGTCTTGTGATTACTTAAGAAGCAATAGAATTTCACAAGAATTTTCAGCAGGAACTCAAAGAAGCGAATTTTGTCATAATTTTTATACCCTCCACCATAAGATGGGTGGTATACTAATTTCGTCATTCTGATTGTAACTACTCGAAATATTCGTCTGAGACCCCATAAAGTATATATATTCTTGATCGTCGTGAAATTTTATGTCGATCTAGCCATGTCCGTCCGTCTGTCCGTCCGTCCGTCCGTCCGTCCGTCCGTCCGTCCGTCCGTCCGTCCGTCCGTCCGTCCGTCTGTCTGTCGAAAGCACGCTAACTTCCGAAGGAGTAAAGCTAGCCGCTTGAAATTTTGCACAAATACTTCTTATTAGTGTAGGTCGGTTGGTATTGTAAATGGGCCATATCGGTCCATGTTTTGATATAGCTGCCATATAAACCGATCTTGGGTCTTGACTTCTTGAGCTTATAGAGGGCGCAATTCCTATCCGATTTGGCTGAAATTTCGCAAGACTTTTTTATTGTTACTTTCAACAACTATGTCAAATAAAGTACAAGTCGGTTCACAACCTGATTAAGCTGCCATATAAACCGATCTGGGATCTTGACTTCTTGAGCCTCTAGAGATCGCAATTATTATCCGATTTGCCTGAAATTTTGTACGACGTATTCTCTCATGACCATTAACATACGTGTTTATTATGGTCTGAATCGGTCTATAGCCCGATACAGCTGCCATATAAATCGATCTCTTTATTTTACTTCTTGAGCCCACAAAGGGCGCAATTCTTATTCGAATTGGCTGACATTTTACACAGGTCTCCAACATAAATATAATTTAATTGTGGTCCAAACCGGACAATATCTTAATATCGCTCTAATAGCAGAGCAAATCTTTTCTTATATCCTTTTTTTTGCCTAAGAAGAGATGCCGGGAAAAGAACTCGACAAATGCGATCCATGGTGGAGGGTATATAAGATTCGGCCCGGCCGAACTTAGCACGCTTTTACTTGTTTTAATATTAATTTTGGTATTCATAAACATATTTTGTGATGAAATTAATTTTGTTATTCCGTTTGCAGTAGATTGAACTGGATTGATAGATTATTTCGCGATAAGGCTAAATTCTAGCAAAATGGATAGCTAAACAAGCAAACCTGTCGCATCTGGGTTGAAGAACAAGCACATGCCGTACCGTAGATATCAATACATATCAAAACAAGTAAAAAGGCATTGAGTTTGGGCGGGCCGAACTTTGGATAGCCACCACCTCGGGTATATACGTACACTAACTTTCGTTAAAATCCGGTGAAAAATGCATACCTTATGCCCCACAGAAGCTATATCGAAATATGTTCTGATTTGAACCAAATACTAATAAGTACCAGTCATTGTTCAATTATGTACAACAAAATATTGGTATTTTTAGTAGCTATATCTGAAAAAAAAAACAATCTGAACCATATACGACATAAGTCACTGTGTCAAATTTCAGTGAAATCGTATTATAAAGGCGCCTTTTACGGGGCCAAGACTTTAAATCGAAATATTGGTCTTGATGGCAGCTATATTTAAATCTGGACCGATTTGGTCCAAGTTGTAGAAAAATGTCGAAGAGCCTTATACGACTCACTATCTTACATTTCGATCTGGATCTGGGCCAAATTAGCGAGAGATGTCGAGGGGCCTAACACAATTCACTGTTCCAAATTTCGGCGATATCGGACAATAAATGTGCCTTTTATTGGCCCAAACCCTAAATCTAGAGATCGGTCTATAAGCAGTTATAACCAAATCTGGACCGATCTGGGCCAAATTAGCGAAGGATGACGAAGGGCCCAACACAATTCACTGTCACAAATTTCGGCGATATCGGACAATAAATGTGCCTTTTATTGGCCCAAACCTTAAATCGAGAGATCGGTCTATAAGCAGTTATAACCAAATCTGGACCGATCTGGGCCAAATTAGCGAAGGATGTCGAAGGGCCTAACACAACTCACTGTCTCAAATTCTTCAAAATCGGATAATTAATGTGGCTTTTATGGGCCTAAGACCCTAAATCGGAGGGTCGGTCTATATGGCAGCTATATCCAAATCTGAACCGATCTGAGCCAAATTGAAGAAAGATGTCGAAGGTCCTAAGACAACTCACTGTCCCAAATTTCACTGTCCCAAATTTCCCATCTTCGAACTTACCCTGTTTTTGAACAAAAAAAGCATCTGTGCAAAGTTTCAGCTCAATGTCTTTATTTTTAAAGACGGTAGCGTGATTTCAACAGACAGACGGACAGACGGACAGACGAACGGACAGTAGACCTGTCCGTCTTAGATTTTTACGTTGATCAAGAATATATATACTTTATGGAGTCGGAAATGGATATTTCGATGTGTTGCAAACGGAATGACAAAATGAATATGCCCCCATGCTGGTGGTGGGTATAAAAATAAGTAATAAAGCATTGCAGCTCAAATTGTCTCATATCGCTGCAGGTCTCTGTTAGCTGAAAAGTAGTGCGAATTCATGGTAAAGTGTACATTGTCTTATACAACACTTTAATGTATTGACCATTGCATATGAATTGCTGCAATCAAATTTGTTGGCTTAAACTTGGTTCATTATGCCCATTGTTATTTTAAGTGACTGTGATTTTGGTAAAGTTTTCAAATTAGTTTTGTCACAAGCTTTTCAGATACAAATAAAATCAAATCCAGGTACCCATACCTAAATTGATTTTCTCATATTTTAAATTTTTACTAATTGAATTATAAATTCATTAAAATTACATGTCTCCATACTTTGGAAAGTTCGGACTGGTGAATACAGTGATTATAACTGAAATGTGTATTGCATGCGTATTAATTTAATCTGCAGTAGATAAGACTGCTGTTGTATATAAATGCACCCAGCGTAGATTTTAGCTAACTTTTGAGCGCCCTTAGCACATTTCATACAAAGCCAAATAATGAATAACGGCTTAAGCAGAATCAGCGCTTTAAGGAGCGCCGCGTTGATAAATGGAACTCTGAAAACAAATGTAAAAAAAGTAACTCGCAAAAGTGAACAATTTTAACATTGACTGTGTGGCAAAACACTTTCAAGAGACAAAGTTGAAAAAATTTTAACTTTTCCGCGTTTCTGCAGCGCGACGCTCAAAACCAAAACTCAACGCACTCATTCTGTTTCAAACTTAACTTCATACCCTATTTTTTGTCAAAACTGAGGTTAGGTTAGATGAGGTTGGAAGAGATTGTGGCCAAAAATTGGTGTTGGTTAGCCACATTTTTATGTGGATACTCGTCAAGCTTCTGTATTTGAACAAGCTCGTTCCTGTCCGATCGGTTCGGGAACAGGGTAGCTAGCAGGTAAGATTCTCTTCAAACTTTGCAATCACATTGGCTTTTTCCTTTCCCTCGATATCCTTATATCTCGGTATCCCGTATAGAGTGCTCCCTACAGCAAAGCAGATCTATGCATTTTACACATGAACTTATGTAGGAAGCCGCCGGAACTCAGAATGGAGCAAGACCGCCTGAATTTGAATCACAGTGAGCCATTAGTTTAGCGGGCCGTTTCGAAAGCTTGCGATTTTTGTGAGGCATTCAGCCATGTAAAATGTTTCTACGTATAGGTGTCAAGGTGTCAAGCGGCTCACCTTTCAGCTCGGCTATAGAAAGGAGCTCCCTTATCAATGAGGGGATGGCATCGAAACGGGACACGACAAGCCCTGTGTGGGTGGGTCACAAAGTTGAACTGAGCTCAAAGTGCGCGCCAGCGGGGGAGCACGGAAGTCAGAAAGTACTTCGACAGCAGCAGTTAGTGAGGAATCTGAGGAGAAATCGTCCACAGTGCAAGTGAGGAAGAGTGGTTCCACAGCTTTCTCACCTGCCACTGGATGCGTACGGAAGCTCATCATGACAAGTTCTAACGAATCTTGTGAGGATGAACTCCTGGTGGATTCAGAAGACGAGGCTAACACAACAGTGGTGGAAGTTCTGAATTCTGACTATGGTCCGATTTCTACAGATAAATCTCCACCATTGTAAGGCCGCTTCGGCGGCACTATAGATCCTCTTGATGGCTGGGGGATTTGACGTGGTTCTTATCCAAGAACCATGGGTGTGTTGAGTAATGGTACATTAACTAAGAATTCCGGGATTAAAACTTCTCAAGGGTACGGGGAATGGGAGACACAGAGCCTGTATTCTTGCAAAGGGTAGTCTAAATGTTTTTCTTCTTCCTTCGCTAAGCACGAAAGATTTAGTAGTAGCCAGCCCTATACATGACACACGATTCAGAGATGCCGCCTTCAAACCTTAAATCGCTGGTTGAAACTGCTTCTGTAGGAAAGAAAAGCTTCATTGTAGGAAGTGATGCTAATGCACATCACCAGATATGGGGAAGTTCGGATGTCAACGAAAGGGGTGAGCTGCTTATTGAATATAAGTTGCAATCTGGCGATTTGTAATTAAGGGGATAAACCGACCTTTATTTCCAGGAACAGACAGGAGGTACTAGATATAACCTTTGTATCGGAAGATATAAGTGTAAGAATATGCTACTGGGATGTGTTGGATGACCACAGCTTCTCTGATCATCGTTATATTAGTTTTAGCCTTGGAGAAAATACTGAAGTAGTGGTCGCTCCGCAAAACAGAAGAAAGGCGGATTGGGATAAATTTCAGTACAAATTCTGCACCACTATCCCTTCTGGACTAGAAAAGGAAGCGGAAACTACGGAGGATATAGACATAGTGGTGAAGCGGATCACGAAGGCCCTTAATGACTTGCTTGTGTCAGCATGCCCTAGTGCTAAGCCAAGGGGCAAACAGCGACCGCCATGATGGACCCCAGAGCTGTTTGGTCTAAGGAAGGTCTGTAGAAAACTCTTCAACAGAGCAAAAGCCACAAGTGCACCACACGATTGGGACATCTATAAGGCTGAGCTAAGAAAATATAAGGGCGAGCTGAGAAAGGCTCAGAACAAATCCTGGGTAGAATTCTAAAGCTCCGTAGAGGATACATCTGAGGTCTCTAGTCTAAGGAAGATTTTGTCCTCGAGACCTATTACGGTGGGGTATATCCAGAAGTCAGAGAATGTATGGACAATGTCTAGTGAGGAAACACTAGAACTACTCGTTGATATACATTTCCCGGGAAATTCTCTAACGGACAACGTGGCGCCAGATATGTATTCGTCGGAGGCCATTAGGGAAATTGTGTCTGAGCCGAAAATCCTTTGGGCGATAAGAAGTTTCGACTCCTTTAAGTCACCAGGCTTTGATGATGTATCACCGGTTGAATTACAAGCTGTGTCTGATAGACTGGTTCCCAGACAAAGGGAGATATACTCTGCTTGTATCAGAATATCATATATAACTGTGGGATGGAGGGACACAAAAGTCATTTTCATTCCGAAAGCAGGAAAACCCTACCACACGAAGGCGAAAGATTTTCGTCCTATTAGTCTGTCATCTTTTATGCTGAAGACTCTTGAGAGGTTGATAGAAACATATCTTAGGGCAAAGATCCATGGAGATCGCCTGTCGCGGTAGCAGCATGCATACACTAAAGGCAAATCCACTGAAACAGCCTTTCACGACCTAGTCGGCTACTTAGAGGGTTCTATCGCTGTCAAGGAATGACATTGAATGTGCTTTCAATAATGTAAAACCGACGTCAATCATGAAGCAGTTGAAGTTTCTAGGCATCAATTTGACCGTAAGAAGGTTTATTAATAACTTACTTACTAAAAGATGCATTAGGGCAGGCTTGAGATCTGTGGATCAAAAAAATTGGGTCAGCAGTGGAACATCGCAAAGAGGTGTTCTATCTCCTCTACTTTGGAATATAGACATTAACAATACATTATTGTCTCTGGAAGAAAAAGGCTTACAAGTGGTCGCGTAGGTTGATGACGTGGCAATTGCGGTTAGGGAAAGTTTTCCAGCACTCTAAGAGATATACTTCAAGAAGCTCTACGTGCAACAGCAAAGTGGGCTACCGAAAGTGGTCTGGGTATAAATCCGTGCAAGACGGAAGTAGTTCTTTTCAGCAGGAGATACAAGTTGCCTACAGCGGAACCTGTCTCCTTGGGTGGAGAGAATGTTCCATTTACAGAAAGCGTAAAATACCTGGGGGTTTTGCTGAATAGGAAATTGAAATTCAAATCCAACATTTTGGAAAGGACAAGAAATGCAACTCTTGCCCTATACACTGCAATAGAGCCATTTGCAAAATTTGGGGTTTTTGGCCGCGTGTCATGCATTTGGTATATACTGCAGTTGTCAGACTTATTATGCTATATGTTGTTGTGGTCTGGTGGACGGCGCTTCAAAAGTCCACCTACTGCTCAATTCTTAACCGGATCCAAAGGATGGCTTGTTTGTGCATCATAGCCCCGCTGAGGACGACACCAACTTATGCACTGAATTTAATGCTACATTTAGTGCCTCTGGACATTGTGGCTAGACAGATTTCTACGATCACTGCCGTGAGGTTAAGAGAGATTTGTCTTTGGTCATGTGGCGGCTACGGACACTATGTTATCCTTGATGGAATATCCGATGTTCCTGGCAGTATGGATTACACCCTACCTGACCCACTTTTTGATAAAAAATACTGCACCATTGGAACTTCTTGAAGGAATCGATTGGAACTACTATATCCCTGCATCAGTCGAGGGCGGATTATTTAAAAAACAAGTAAAAAGGCGTTAAGTTCGGCCAGGTCGAACTTTAGATACCCACCACCTCGGGTATATATGTAAACCACCTTTCGTCAAAATCCGGTGAAAAATGCATACCTTATGCCCCATAGCAGCTATATCGAAATATGTTTCGATTTGGACGAAATACTTATAAGTACAAGTCATTGTTCAATTGTGTATAACAAAATATTGATCAGTTTAGTAGCTGTATCTAACAAAAAACCGATCTGAACCATATACGACACGGATGTCGAAAAGCCGAACATAAGCCACTGTATCAAATTTCAGTGAAATCGGATTATAAATGCGTCTTTTTTGGGACCAAGCCTTTCAATCAAGATATCGGTGTAAATGGCAGCTATATCCAAATCCGGACCGATTTGGTTCATGTTACAGAAAAATGTCGAAGAGCCAAACGCACCTCACTGCCCCAAATTTTGGCGAAATCTGACAATGAATGCGCCTTATATGGTCACAAAACCTTAAATCGCTATATCAAAATCTAGACCGATCTGAGCCAAATTGAAGAAGAATATTGAAGGGCCTAACACAACTCACTGTCCCAAATTTCGGCGAAATCGGACAACAAATGCATCTTTTATGGGCCCAAGACCTTAAATCGAAAGATCGGTCTATATGGCAGCTGTATCCAAATCTGGTCACATCTGAGCCAAATTAAAGAATGATGCCGAAGGGTTGAACTCAACTCCCTGACCCAAATTTCGGCCACATCGGACAATAAATACGTCTTTTATGAACCCAAAACCTTAAATCGAGAGATAGGTCTATGTGGCAGCTACTTCTAAATCTGAACCGATCAGGGCCAAATTGAAGAAAGACGTCGAAGGGTCTAAGACAACTCACTATCTCAAATTTCAGCGATATCGGACAATAAATGCTCCTTTTATGGCCTCAAAACTTAAAACCGAGAGATCGGTCCATATGGCAGCTTTATCCAAATCTGGACCGATCTAGACCAAATTGAAGGAGGATGTTAAAGGGGCTAACACAACTCACTGTCCCAAATTTCAGCAAAATCGGGTAATAAATGTGGCTTTCATGGGCCTAAGAACCTTAATCGTAGGATCGGTCTATATGGCAGCTATATCCAAATCTGAACCGATCCGAGCCAAATTGACGAATGATGCCGAAGGGCCTAACACAACTCATTGTCCAAAATTTCGGCGATATCGGACAATAAATGCACCTTTTATGGGGCCAAGACCTTAAATCGAGAGATCGGTCTATATGGCAGCTATATCCAAATCTGAACCGATCTGTGCCAAATTGCAAAATTATGTCGAGGGGCTTAACTTCACTCACTGTCCCAAATTTCGGCGATATCGGACAATAATTGCACCTTTTGTGGGTCCAAAACCTAAAACCGAGAGATCGGTCCATATGGCAGCTATATCCAAATCTGGACCGATCTAGGCCAAATTGACGAAGGATGTCGAAGGGCCTAACACAACTCACTGTCCCAAATTTCAGCAAAATCGGATAATAAATGTGGCTTTTTTGGGCCTAAGACCCTAAATCGGCGGATCGGTCTATATGGGGGCTATAACAAGATATAGTCCGATAAAGCCCATCTTCGAACTTAACCTGCTTATGGACAAAAAATAATCTGTGCATAGTTTCAGCTCAATATCTCTATTTTTAAAGACTGTAGCGTGATTTCAACAGACAGACGGACAGACGGACGGACATGTCTAGATCGTCTTAGATTTTTTCGCTGATCAAGAATATATATACTTTATAGGGTCGGAAATGGATATTTCGATGTGTTGCAAACGGAATGACAAAATGAATATTCCCCCATCCTTTGGTGGTGGGTATAATAGTAAAGGGTAGCTAACATTAAGTGTTTTGCATGAGAATACCACTTTTGCCTTTAATAATGCTCCGAGTCGGCCAGAAAATGAGTTGCCAATCTACCAGTATTTAAACGCAATCTTTTATAATGAATTGCAACCTAGAATGAATTATGAGTATTTGGAAATTTTAAAACACCATAGTATATCACATGCTACCAAAATAAAAGATGCTCTAGAATATATTTCTAGAGCATACAAATCAATTGTGCGATTTTTTTGTTGAAACCTTGATTAAAAACTCAATATGTTCACCTGGTTACTTTGCCTTAATTGCGAGAATCTTGCACAATAAATTTGATAGTGAAATTTTGTCACTGCATATGGGTAATTGCATTTGAAGGCACGTGTTTGCATGTATGTTACTTTAATTACAAAATGAACTATAGGTGTAAATTTGATTCATACTTCCACATATGGTTAATTGGATTATACATGGTTGCTATGATGCTGATTAAGAACATGATATGAGAAGGTTCATGAAACATGAACCATGTTTAATTTTGTTATTGTTGCATATTGGATTTTGTTAAGTTCACTCCAAGGTTTTACCTTGAAAAAGATAAGTGGGAACAAGTATGTACTCAACATTATAGTGACAAGTCGAAAGTGGTTTTGAACAATTAACAAGTAAAAGCGTGCTAAATTCGGCCGGGCCGAATTTTATGTACCCTCCACCATAGATCGCATTTGTCGAGTTCTTTTCCCGATATCTCCTTTTAGGCAAACAAAGTATAAAAGAAAATAATTGATTTAATATTGGAGCTATATCAAGCTATTGTCCGATTAGGACCATAATTGAATTGAATATTGGAGACGATAGTAGAAGTCATTGTGTAAAATTTCAGCCAATTCGAGTAAGAATTGCGCCCTTTAGGGGCTCAAGAAGTAAAATTGAGAGATCGGTTTATATGGAAGCTGTATCAGGCTATAGACCGATTCGGACCATATTTGAAAAGTATGTTGAAGGTCATAGGATAAGTCGTTGTACAAAATTTCAGCCAAATCGGATAATAAATACGCCCTCTGGAGGCTCAAGAAGTCAAGATCCCAGATCGGTTTATATGTTAGCTATATCAGGTTATGGGCCTGTTTAAAGCATACTTAGCACAGTTGTTGGACGTCACATCGGCTCAAGAAGTCAAGATCCATAATCGGTTTATATGGTTGCTATATCGAAATATGGACCGATATAGTCCATTTACAATCCCAACTGACCTACACTAATAAGAAGTATTTGTTCAAAATTTCAAGCGGCTAGCTTTACTTCTTTGTAAGTTAGCGTGCTTTCGACATACAGACGGACGGACAGACGGACGAACAGATGGACGGACAGACTTGGCTAGATCGACTTAAAATGTTATGACGATAAAGAATATATATACTGTACAGAATGACGAAATTAGTATACCCCCATCCTATCGTGGAGGGTATAAAAACGGCAACCCCATGGATACCTTTCAAGTATTGTATTTTATAGTAATAAACAATTTTTTTTATACCTACCACTGAAGGATGGGGGTATATTCATTTTGTCATTCCATTTGCAACACATCGAAATATCCATTTCCGACCATATACAGTATATATAGTCTTGATCAGCGTAAAAATCTAAGACGGTCTTGCAATGTCCGTCCGTCTGCCTGTTGAAATCATGCTATAGTCTTTAAACATAGAGATATTGAGCTGAAATTTTGCACAGATTCTCTTTTTATCCCTAAGCAGTTTAAGTTCGAAGATGGGCGATATCGGATTTTATGTTGATATAGCCCCCATATAGACCGATTCGCCGATTTAGTGTCTTAGGCCCATAAAAGCCACATCTATTAGCCGATTTTGCTGAAATTTGGAACAGTGAGTTGTTTAGGCCCTTCGACATCTTTCGTCAATTTGGCACAGATCAGTCCAGATTTGGATATAGCTCCCATATAGACCGATCTGCTGACTTAGGGTCTTAGGCCCATAAAAGCCACATTTATTAGCCGATTTCGCTGAAACTTAGGACAGTGAGTTGTGGTAGGCCCTTCGACATTCTTCCTTAATTTGGTCTAGATCGCTCTAGATTTGAATATAACTGCCATATAGACCGATCTCTCGATTTAAGGTCTTGGGCCCATAAAAGGGGAATATATTGTCCGATTTCGCTAAATTTGGGACAGTTAGTTGTGTAAGGTTCTTTCACATGTTTCTGAAACTTGGCCCAAATTGTTTCAGATTTGGATACAGCTTCCATATATACCGATATATCGATTTAAAGTCTTGGTCCCATAAAAGGCGCATTTATAATCCGATTTCACTGAAATTTGACACAGTGACTTATGTTAGGCTTTTCGACATCCGTGTGTATATGGTTCAGTTCGGTTTATTTTTGGATATAGCTACTAGAAAGACCAATATTTTGTTATACACAATAGAACAATGACTTGTACTTATTAGTATTTTGTCCAAATCGGAACTTATTTCGATATAATTGCTATGGGGCATAAGGTATGCCTTTTTCACCGGATTTTGACGAAAGGTGGTTTACATATATACCCGAGGTGGTGGGTATCCAAAGTTCGGCCAGGCCAAACTTAACGCCTTTTAAACGTTTTTTTTTTTTTTTTTGCATATCGTTAAGGAACAGCGAGGATACATCTCTAATATCAATGAGAGCTGTCTGATTCAAGTTTATGCTGAATAATAAGAGACATCCTCTGTCTTGGGCATGTACTTTCGGCAGCACAACTACTTCGATTGGGGACTATAAAGACAAGAGCAGAAATAAGTCGCGTAGGGAAGCGAATGAGTCACGGGTAGAGTTATGTATCGAACGAATCGCCTTAGCTGATGGTTCCGTCTGCTCCAGTGACTCATAGACAGGATTTGAAAGGTGTGATATTATGTACGAGGGTTGGCTATTATAGAACAAAAAAAAAAACAGATTTTCCCCATTAAAATTTATACACTTTTGCATGCGTTTTCGTCAATCCAATTATCGTATGTCACTCTGATTGAGGTATCTCCAAAACATGCATTCTGAACGCATCAATCGTTTCTTCCGGCGTCGAAAAACGTTGACCTCTTATTTTATTTTTTTCGTACGGGAATAAAAAGAAATTATTGGTTGCTTAGTCAGGACTATACGGCGGATGACTCATAAAATCGATGTTTGGACTGCTCAAAAATGCATTTGATTGAGCCGATGTGTGAGAGCTCCCATTGTCGTGGTGGAGAGAGATTCGTCTTCGACGGTTAGTTTTCCTGATTTCTTGGAAGAAAACGGGCAAACAGATGGTTGTGTACCCCTTCGAATTGGATTTTCTGCGTTGTTCTAGTGATACGATTGAGACACGATTGAGATTGAGAAAAAACAGGCGGTCATTTGCTTGAAAGTGCTTCGTGCGCGAGCAACTTTTGTTGGATTTGGTTCATCTTGAAAAACCCATACAATCGACTACCAATCGATACGAGCCTTATTGAGCGATTGACAAATTGTGTGGTCAAATATGCATGCAATATTGAGTGTATGCTGGTTCCACTATGCCTAAGGTTGTCTCAATCTCACGATAGGTCACATGACGATCTTGCAATGTCAGTTGTCGCACAGCATCAATGGTTTTTGAAACAGAAACTGTTTTTGGACGACCTTCGCGAAATTCGTCTTGAAATGAACTACTATCTCGGTTGAATTCTCCATACTATCTATAAACAGTGGTCCTTGATGGAGTTTCATCGCCAAAAATTGAATTAAGTTCATCGATGCGCTATTGTTGAGTTAATCCACGTCAAAAGTTGTAAAAAAAAAATCTCACGAAATTTTTCACGATTTAGTTCCATTTTTTGGGCGAGATGAATCTTTTAAGTTATTGTAAACAAAACGTATGTCAAAATTTTCTGAGTACGTATAACCTGTATAATGTCAAGCTTACGATAGAGCTGTCAGTTGGCAGGTTGCAACACAAGGGTTTCCCAATCCCGAAATATAAAAGGCAACCCTTGTATATAGCTGTCATATAGCCCAATTTGAGACCGCATATATCACCCGATTTTGCTGAAATTTGGAACAACGAGTTGCACAAGGCCTTTAAGTGTTCGAACTTAATAAAGTCTAGAACAGATGATTTGGATATAACTGCTATATAGATCTATCTGCCGATTTTAGATCTTAAGTCGATTAAAGTCGCAATTCCTGCCTAAATTGACCGATTTAGGCCAAATTAACGAAGAGCTTAAGACAACTCACTGTCCGAAATTTCAGCAACATCGGGCAATAAATGAGCCTTTTATGGGCCTAAAACCTTAAATCGAGAGATTGGTCTATATGGCAGCTATATCAAAATCTGAACCGATTTGGGCCAAATTGACGAAGGATGTCGAAGAGCCTAACACAACTCACTGTCCCAAATTTTAGCAAAATCAGATAGTAAATGTGGCTTTTATTGGCCTAAGACCTTAAATCGGCGGAGCGGTCTATATGGAGCTATATCAAGATATAGTCCGATAAAGCCCATCTTCGAACTTAACCTGCTTATGGACAAAAAAGAATCTGTGCAAAGTTTCAGCTCAATATCTCTATTTTTAAAGACTGTAGCGTGATTTCAACAGAAAGACGGACAGACGGACGGACATGGCTAGATCGTCTTAGATTTTTACGCTGATCAAGAATATATATACTTTATAGGTTCGAAAATGGATATTTCGATGTGTTGCAAACGGAATGACAAAATGAATATACCCCCATTCTTCGGTGGTGGGTATAAAAATAGTGCCCATCTTGGTCTATTGTTACAAATATAGCTGGCATATAGACCGATCTGTTGATTTATGGTCTTTATCGCAAATAGCTGCAATTATTGCCCGATTTCGCTCCATACTCCATACAGAATACGATCATATTTTCTTCTTATATTTACATGCATATAGCAGATAGTTGTAATTAAATATAATCTATAAAGTTCGGACCCTCCGAATACTGTTCAATCCCACTTCCACCATGTCACTGTGAGACTTGAAGAAGTCTTTGTCTTGAGTAGTATCTAGGCCGATTATTAACAAGCTTTAATGCTTTATTCACAGTATCTTGCCTTTTCATATGACATTTGGAAGCGAAGCCTCAAACAGGAGCTGCGTAGAATATGACAACTTGAAAAATTCCTTTAAATATTAACATTTTATTGCCATTGTTTAACGCTGAAGATCTATTAATTAAATGATGTAAACATTTTTTAAGAATATTGCTTTCACACATTTTTGACATTTGAATCAAGAAAATATATTTGAAGTAAACACTACTCTAGGGTTTCTGTGCAGTAATTTGATTAAAATTTGTTCTGTTTGAGAGAAAATACATTTCTTACAGTGAAGTAGCTAAATTACATTGTGTCCTTCCCTTAAGCTTGTCTAGAATGGTAAACCAGTTTTGAGCATTGTTGTTCTTTTAAGACAGAAAATTCAAAATCATTTGCTGTTACGCCTGAAACTAATTTCCGGTGTTGACAAGCATTTACTGACAACACTAATTAGTAATGCTTGACAAAATCTTTTGATTAATGAGTGGACTTTATTGAAATTTTCTTAAACGTGATTCCATTCAAATTGGCTGAGGTATGTCTTAGGTGTAAGTGGAATTGTAGCGCATGGCTCTGATATTGACTGTACGAAATTCATTTATCAGCTCTCATGTAATTAATGAGTTTCACTTCACAGATTTGTTTTGTATGGGAATGTTACCTGAGATGAGAAAGTTACCTTCAAACTGAGTGTTGTTGAAAGCGTTTACGTAAACTACATTATTAACTAAGGTTAACATTTTATTAACTAAAGGACCCAAATATTTCTCTCAGCTGTTAGTTACTAATTTGAGGAACTTGAAATAAACCAGAAAAAAAACGCATTAATACCTGTACGACCGGATTTTGGATACCCATCCTGCGGATGCCCATCCTACGGATACCCATCCTGCGGATACGCATCCTGCGAATACCCATCCTGCGGATACCCATCCTGCGAATATCCATCCTGCGGATATCCATTCTGCGGATATCCATCCTGCGGATACCTATCTTATCAATATTCATCCAAATCAGTTGGAAACAACAATTAAAATCGTGTTAAGTTCGGCCGGCCCGAATCTTGGGTGCCTACCACCATGGACTCTGCTAAAGGTGTACCCCTATTGACTCAGTTTGTATTTAAATTATTTTGAAACAATCAAATTGGATATTTATTGAGTTTACTATGGTCTTAAGAAGACATCGGGGTATCGATATGTGTACTTCCCGTACCACATTTTTGACAAATCCTACAAAAATAAGGCTTTTAAGGCTTCTAGGAGTAAAATGCGGAGATCGGTTTATTTGGGGTTTATTAATATTTATGAGCCTATCTAGCTGGGATTTGGTGTGAGTGTTGGAGGATAAAGTGTACTTCATGTACCAAATTTCAGCCAAATCGGACGAAAATTGAGGCTTCAAGGGACTCAAGACGTCAAATCCGGGGATCTGTTTATATGGGGGCTATTTGGAATTGTACTTGACTCGGATGTTGGAAGTCGGAACAGCAGTGTTTGTGCGAAATTTCAGCCAAGCCAGGTGAAATTTAGGTTTCTAGGGGCTCAAGGAGTCGAAACCGTTAATCGGTTTATATGGGGGTTATATCAATTTGTACACCGACTAGGAGCATACTTAACAAGCAAAAAGGCGTTAAGTTCGGTCTGTTTTGAATATAGTCTGTTCGTTGATATTTCGATATAGCTGACATATATACCGAACTCCCGATTGGCCAGATATATAAGTTCATTTATTTCAGATTACGTCATACTCGGAGAAGTGAGTTGTTTTGGAGCTTTCAATATCTTGACGTATATGGTCGATCTCAAGAATAAATTTAGGTTTAGGCGTATACTAATATAGCTATTCCGTTTGCAACATCTCGATTATAAAGTATATATATTTTGTTCTTCCGGACATTCTTATTTGGTTATGACTTCCAACATCTTTTTTATACCCCCTACCGAAGAATGGGGGTATATTCATTTTGTCATTTGCACACACATCAAAATATCCATTTCCGACCCTATAAAGTATATACATTCTTGATCGTTATAAAAATTCTAAAACGATCTAACCATGTCCGTCCGTCTGTCTGTTGAAATCACGCTACAGTTTTTAACAATTAAGAGCGTGCTAAGTTCGGCCGGGCCGAATCTTATATGCCCTCCACCATTGATCGCATTTGTCGAATTCTATGCGCGGTATCTCTTTCTAGACAAACATAGAATATTGAATAAGAACTGTTATGCTATTGTAGCTATATCAAGTTGTAGTCCGATTCAAAATATAAATGAATGCTGAACATTGTAGAAGTCATTGTGTAATATTTCAGTTCATTCCGATAAGATTTGCGCCTTGTAGGGGCTCAAGAAGCAAAATCGAGAAATTGGTTTATATGGGATCTGTATCAAGCTATTGATCGATTGCGACCATATTAGACCCGTATGTTGAAAGTCATGAGAGAAGCCGTTGTACAAAATTTCTGAGCCTACGGGCCATCTACATAGTGCTCAACATCTGTGAGCCTTCTCAGTACGCTGCTGAATGTGACACTTCCAATTCAGTTTCCAGTCCAAGATCACACCTAAGTTTTTGACCTTGTCAGATATCGAAATCGTCTCATTGAGGAAACGTGGTGCGTTAAATTGGCCCAACTTCGACTTCCTCGTGAACAGGTATATTTCAGTCTTCTCTGAATTAACATTGAGACCTATGGGTCTAGCCCAGTAATATGCCTGGGACCCTTACGGTCCTTCTGCATAGCTCGTTCGGATCCTTATCTCTCAGAAGTATTATAATATCGTCTGCGTCGCAGGCGGGTTCAAGTCCCTCCTCAGTCAGCATCCGTAATAGGTCATTTATGGTGGTCACCCATAGGAGTGGCGATAAAATGCCCCCCTGTGGCGTGCCCTGTGTCACTTTCTCCCTTATATTTATGCCATTGGACACACAATTTATCCACCTGTTCCTTAGCATATGGTTCATTCAGTCTCTAAGGACCGGGTCCACCCGGTACTGGTCTAAGGATTGGAGCAGTCTGTCGCTCCGCACATTGTGAAAAAGCCCCCTCGATGTCAATGCATACCGCCAGTGTGTACGTTTTGGCACCGAACGATTCTTCTATTTTATGCACAACCTCGTGCAGGGCAGCCTCCACCGACCTACCCTAGACATAGGCATGCTGTTTGTATCTGAACAGTTCGCTGGATGTCATACTCTTTATAACGGTGTCCACAATACGTTCCATGGTTTTGAGTAGAAAGGACGTAAGGCTTATGGGTTTGTGGGCCTTTGGTGTCGCATAACTTGCCTTGACGGGCTTAGGTATAAACACCATCATTGCCTCCTGTCAGGCTTTCGGAGTATATGAAAGTCCTAGGCACGCTGTGAAAATTTTGGCCAGACGAGACAAATATTGCCAGCATTAAGAGGGGAGAACCACCACAGAAATTTGTTTGCTGATGGTGGGTCTCCAAATCCTTTTCCGATGTTCCCTCCAAGATTCGAACCCAGGCGTTCAGCGTCATTGGCTTATATTATATCTTTTATGCGATATGCTCAACTATTGATAAAAAGTAGAAGGTATACTTAAAGGGAAAAAGGGTACCATGTATAGTCGGGTCAGTCGGGATATATTCTTTAGCTACCTTGTTGACACTACAATCCACCAACAAATCCCCACAAAATTTTCTTTCAAATTGAAATATTGATGCAGTTTTAAATAATTTTACTGAATTTCGTTTCGTGTCTACAATTTTTGCAATAGTTGAAAGGATTCAGAACTAAATTTCATTCTTAAAAATAACTATGCTAAATAAACCCTTGTTGAAGTCTTTGAAGGTGCAAAAATATCTTTCCATCTGAACATCTTGTTGTCCATCATTGCTCTGCATTTTAATGGCCGCTTTGCTGTAGCACTGACTTTTAATTAAAACAAATGCCAGAGTTGCAAAACAATGCTGCACTTAATGAGCTAAAGGAAAATTTAATGCTTTGTAAGAGCACCACGGTCAATTAAATTTGCATTCCTATGTCTTCAAAAGCAGTTCACAAGAGGCAAAGTCATCTAAACTTATGCTTCTCTGTTATCGCATTTGGTAAGTATGAGTTTTGAATTAACATTGGCTGCTTTAATAAGTCTATTGTTAAACATCTGGGAATGAATTAAATAGCTAGGTTAGTTTCCTTTATAAACATCTTATATATAAAAATCAATTTGTGTTTGTTCGTAGGTTTGTTTGTTTGTGTGCTCCTTATAGACTCAGAAACGGCTGAACCGATTTTCTTGAAATTTTCACAGATGGTGCATAATGACCCGGTGGTGAAAATAGGGAAGTATTTGCTGACTATTGCAATATGAGGCTCAAATAAGAGGGTTTTTAGAGTAGAACACGAATCCGATATATATTTTCAAGGCCAAGTCACTGAGTGGCCGCCCATCCCCTAAAACACGCCCCCAGCCGGTCATGTTCGCCGACTATGGAAATATGGAGCTCAAATTAAAGGTATTTGGGAGTAGACCACGTATCTGATATCAACATTAGGGACCCACTGTCTGGGGGACCTCCCACCACCATAAAAACCCCCAAACAGGACGTATTTCCTCACCAAGACATAGTTTTTAGGGTCAATACCCCCAACCGGACACATTTGCTGACTTTTGCAATGAGGTGTTTAAATGAGATTAGAAAACTCAATTTGATATCCAATTTTGAGAGCAATGGCAATATGGGGTTCAAATAAATGATATATGAGAATAGAGCGTTGCTGATATATTTTCCGGGCTTAGTGTTTGGGGGGACCACCCGAATCTCCAAAACACCCCTAAATCGGTCATATTTACCGACCATGTGAATGTGGAGCTTAAATGAAAGGTATTGAGGGGTGGAGTAAGAATTGATACCCACTTTCGGGATCAATTTTCTGGGGGTCTACCCCTTCCCAAAATATCCCACAAACAGCAATTTTTTACCGACCATCGCAATATGGGGCCCAAATAAAGGTATTTGGGAGGAGAATACGAATTTGATATCCAAATGAAGGATCATGTATTTAGGGCATCACCCCTTTCCCAAAACACCCCCCAAAGGGGTATCCATGCCAATATGTGGCTCAAATGAAAAGTAATTGAGATTAGAAAATGAATTTGATAACCTATTTTGGGGCCATGTGTTTGGACGCCTCATCATGTAAACTCCCCTAAACCAATGGCAATATAGGGTTTAAATAAATGGTTCAGAACAGCTCAAATTTAGATCTAGCTTCCAATTAGCTTGGTCGACTTAAGTAATTCCCCAGTTTTTTTCGTTCTAATCTAATTCATGGCTTACCACAATTTAAATGTCAATATCTAGCCACACGCATTTCTTTAGGAAGCGTTCATTTACCCCCTTGCATGAATTTAATTGCAGATCAAGATGTGGAGTTTACATTAAACCTCACTGAAAAGACCTCATCTCATTTAGCGTCTGTTTTATGAGTACAAAAGAAAGATTAAATATAATCTGTCCATGAGAATGCTGATATTTATGCGATGAAAGGAGTGTGCAACGAATTAGTTATGGAATATTTTAATTAAATTTTTTTATTGTCAGCATTGCCGAGAATCCCGTCTGTTTAAAGTAATAAGGGAGCTGTTTTTTTTAATGAATAAAGCTTTGAGCAAAAATTCGTTACAGCTGAATTTTTGTTCATTTTAACGAATTTTTTGCTCATTTCAATTATATGCAGTTCAGCATATGCGTGCTTTAATTTATCCAACAAGAAGTTGCTGGGAGGAACCGTAGCACAGAGGTCAGCATGCCCGCCTATGACGCTGAATATTGGTGCTAATTGCGCCCTCTAGCGGCTCAAGAAGTCAAGATCCAAGATCGGTTTATATGACAGCTATACCAGATTATGGACCGATTTGAACCATACTTAACACAGTTGTTGGAAGTCATAACAAAACACGTTGTGCAAACTGTCAGTCCATTCGAATAAGAATTGCGCCTTGTAGGTGCTCAATAAGCAAAGTCGGGAGTTCGGTTTATATGGGAGCTGTATCAAGCCATAGATCGATTAAGACTTTATTGGACAAAGTATTTTGAACGTCATGGGAGAAGCTGATGTACAAAATTTCAGCCAAATCGGATGAGAATTGCGCCCTCTAGCGGCTCAAGAAGCCAAGACCTCAGATCGGCTTATATGGCAGCTATACCAGGTAATGAACCGATTTGAACCACACTTAGCACAGTAGTCGGAAGACATAACAAAACACGTTGTTTAAACTCTAAGCCAAATTGGATAACAATTGCGCCCTCTAAGGGCTGATGAAGTCAAGACCCGAGATCGGTTTATATGGCAGCTATATCAGGATAAGCGTGCTTTCGACAGACAGACGGACGGATGGACGGACGGACGGATGGACGGACGGACTGACGGACGGACATGGCTAGATCGACTTAAAAAGACGATCAAGAATGTATATACTTTATGCGGTCTTAGACGAAAATTTGGAGGTGTTACAAACAGAATGACGATATTAGTATGCCCCCATCCTATGGTGGAGTGTATAATGACGATAGGCTAATAGGACAAAAATCTTTTGATTCCGTGCAGTACTCAGCAAAAAAACACTAAATTCGACCGGACCGAACTTTAGATACCCACCTCACTGGATATATATTTTAACGACTTTTTGTCAGAATCTGATGGAAACTTCATCACTTAAGAACACATAACAGTTATATCGAAATATAGTCCGATTTGACCCAAATACGTCACGGGCGTAGGGTGTCTAACACAATACACTGTACAAGTCCGTAATCAATATTTGCTATATCCAAATATGGTGCAATCTCCACTATATTCGAGAGAAATTGGGGAGTAAATGCGCCTTTTATAGTCCCTAGACCTAGACCCTAGACCTTTAACATGAAGATCGGTGTATTCGACAGCTATATCCAAATACAGGCCGACCTGGACAATATTGAGATGGGATATCGTTGGGCTTAAATCCTCAAATCGGGAGATCGTTATATATGGCAGCTTTGTTCAAATATTAGATGCGACTTTTATGGTCTTTAGACTTTAAATTGGGAGATCAGTATACATGGCACCTATTCAATTCCAAATAAAGTCAGATTTGAACCATAGTAAGCACTGATCTCGTGGTGTCAATGGGCCATATATAATATTGGGTTGCCCAAAAAGTAATTGCGGATCGGATTTAAAAGAAAGTAAATGCATTTTTAATAAAACTTAGAATGAACTTTAATCAAATATACTTTTTTACACTTTTTTTCTAAAGCAAGCTAAAAGTAACAGCTGATAACTGACAGAAGAAAGAATGCAATTACAGAGTCACAAGCTGTGAAAAAATTTGTCAACGCCGACTATATGAAAAATCCGCAATTACTTTTTGGGCAACCCAATACAATGTGCCAAAATTCAGCGAATTCGGATAATTAATTTGGCTTTAAAGGGACTAAGATCTTTAATCGGCTGATCGGTGTATATGGGGTCTTCATCAAGATAAAGCCCACCTACGACCTTAACCTCCCAATGGTGAAAATAGGAATCTGTGGAAAATTTCAGCTCAATATTCGGGACAAGTTTGGATGAAAAACTGAAGCGTCATTTCAACAGACAGACGGACGGACGGACATGCCTAGATGGTCTTAGATTTTTGCGACGATCAAAAATATTTATATATTTTGTAGGCTCGGAAATGTTTATTTCCCATCCTTTGGTGGTGAGTATCAAATGAAAATATTAAATGGCAAATACATATGCCTTTTGTTTATTGAGTTGATTAAAACGTGATTATATCTTCATTAACCGCTAGTAATTAGTTATCACTAACTTCTAGAGATTAAATAATGTTGTAATTGAATACATCTGCAAGCGAAAACAACTGCGACATAGTTAATTATAATTGTGGCTAATTTAAATTAATTGTGCGGAAAATTGCGCATTTAATTTTCTGGGAAATATGATATGTGTACGTCTTATTATTTTTGCATTTTTACAGGTGATTAAACATGACGGAACATATTTCTCGTTTCTTAGGAATTACAATAGCAACCCAGAAGAAATCCTTCCTCAACACTTTTATAAAGTATACAAAAACATCATTGTTCTAATAACTATATTTAAAGGTATTCATTTGTTTCGAAAGAAAAAGTATTTTTAAATGTGTTAAATTTGAATATGCATCCGCACAGTATGATGGAAAAAATCGATCTTATACCTTAACAAGATATGGTCCGGTTCGTATCATAATTAAATTATATGTTGGAGACCTGCGTAAAATGTCAGGCAATTCAAATAAAAAATGCGCCCTTTGGGGCTAAAGAAGTAAAATAGAGAGGTCGATTTATATGGGAGCTGTATCAAGCTATAGACCGATTCAGACCATAATAAACACCTATGTTGATGGTCATGAGAGAATCCGTCGTACAAAATTTCAGGCAAATCGGATAATAATTGCGACCTCTAGAGCCTCAAGTAGTCAAGATCCCAGATCGGTTTATATGGCAGCTATATCAGGTTATGAACCGATTTGAACCTTATTTGACACAGTTGTTTAAAGTAATAATAAAATACGTCACGCAAAATTTCAGCCAAATCGGATAGGAATTGCGCCCTCTAGAAGCTCAAGAAATCAAGATACCAGATCGGTTTACATGACAGCTATATCAGGTTACGGACCGATTTGCACCAAACTTGGCATAGTTGTTGAATATCATAATAGAATACTTCGTGCAAAATTGTTGGCAAATCGGATAAGAATTGCGCCCTCTAGTGGCTGAGGAAGTCAAAATTCAAGATCGGTTTATATGGCAGCTATAATAGGGTATGGACCGATTAGCACCAAACTTGGCACAGTTGTTGGAAGTCATAGCGAAATACGTCGTGCGAAATTTCAAACTAATCGGATCAGAATTACGCCCTCTAGAGGCTCAAGGAGTCAATTCCCAAGATCGGTTTACATGGCAGCTATATCAGGTTATGGACCGATTTGAACCGTACTTAGCACAGTTGTTGGATATAATAACAAAACAAGTTGTGCAAAAATCCATTCCAATCCCGTAAGAATTGCGCCTTCTAGATGCTGAAGAAGTCAAGACCCAAAATCGGATTATATGGCAGCTATATCAAAACATTGACCGTTATGGCCCATTTACAATCTCAACCGACCTACACTAATAAGAAGTATTTGTAGAAAATTTCAAGCGCCTAGCTTTACTCCTTCGGAAGTTAGCGTGCTTTCGACAGACGGCGGATGGACGGACAGACCGACGGACAAAGCTAGATCGACATAAAATGAACACGACGATCAAGAATATATATACTCTATGGGGTCTCAGACGAATATTTAGAGTAGTTACAAACAGAATGACGAAATTAGTATGCCCCCATCCTATGGTGGAGGGTATAAAAAGGATATTTATTCTTGATCGTCAAGATATTCTCAGTCGAACTAGGCATAACTGTCCGAGAAAGCTAAGTCATATAAAATGATTTCCTGATTTGTCCTTTAGAGCATTCTATTGTGAATGCCAACATTTTTGCAAAATATTCTCAAGGTACAGGCCGAATTTGTTGTCCGATTGTCATGAAATTTTTCACAAGTCTCTTATAATTTTTTTGGGAAATTAATTTAATTTCAATAAAACCGATTTAGAAATAGCGCCCATATATATCTTTCAGCCGATATGGCCATATTTAAAGCTGTAGTAGCCACAATTTTGGTCCAGTTATTAGAAAATTTAGCACAATATGTTATATTTGACGTCCCAATCCATGTGCGGAATTTCATTAAAATCGGATCAGATTTATATAGATTCTGTCCTCGAGAACTATTACCGTGGCGTATATTCAGAAGTCAGAGAATGTATGGACAATGTCAGGTGAGGAAACACTAGAACATTTCCTGGGAAATTCTCCAACGGACAAAGTGGCGCCAGAAGAGGTTGTCACTGGTATGCATTCGTCGGAAGTTATTAGGGAAATAGTGTTTGAGCCGAAAATCTTTTGGGCGATAAGAAGTTTCGACTCCTTTTAGTCGCCAGGCCCTGATGATGTATCACCGGTTGAATTACAAGCTGTGTCTGATAGACTGGTTCCCTGGCTTAGATAGATATAATCTACTTGTATCAGAACGTCATATATACCTGTGGGATGGAGGGACACGAAGGTTATTTTCATTCCGAAAGCAGGAAAACCTTACCACACGAAGGCGAAAGATTTTCGTCCGATTAGTCTGCCATCCTTTATGCTGAAGACTCTTGAGAGGTTGAAAGAAACATATCTTAGAGCAAAGATCCCTGGAGATTACCTGTCGCGCCAGCAGCATGCATATGGTAAAGGCAAATCCACTGAAATAGTCCTTCACGACCTAGTCGGCTACATAGAGGGTTCTCTCGCTGTCAAGGAATATACAATGGTAGCATTTTTTGACATTGAAGGTGATTTCAATAATGTAAACCCGACGTTAATCATGAAGGAGTTGGAGTTTCTAGGCATCAATTCTACCATAAGAAAGTTTATTAATAACTTACTTGTTTATTAATAATTTACCTGCCCTAATGCATTTATATGCATTAGGGCAGGTTTGGGATCTGTGGATCTAAAAAGATGGGATAGTAGAGGAATACCTCAAGAAGGTGTTCTGTTTCCTCCACTTAGGAATATATGCATTAATAATATAATATTGTCTCTGAAAGAAAAAGGTGTAATAGTGTTCGCTTATGCTGATGACGTGCCAATTGCGGTTAGGGGAAAGTTTTCCAGCACTCTAAGAGATATACTTCAGGAAGCTCTACGTGCAACAGCAAAGTGGGTTACCGAAAGATGTCTATGTATAAATTCGTACAAGACAGAAGTAGTTCTTTTCAACAGGAGATAAAAGTTGCCAACAGTGGAACCTGTCTGAAGTGAGTGGAGAGAATGTTCCATTTATAGAAAGCGCAAAATACCTGGGTGTTTTGCTGGACAGGAAATTGAACTTCAAATCCAACATTTTGGAAAGGGCAAGAAAGGTCACTCTTGCTCTATACACCTGCAAGGGAGCCATTGGCAAAAGTTGGGGATTTAGAGCGCGTGTCATGCATTGGATATATACTGCAGCTGTCAGACCTATTATGCTATATGGTGTTGTGGTCTGGTGGACTGCGCTTCAAAAGTCCACCTGCTGTTTAATACTCCACCGGATCCAAGGGATGGTTTAGGGCGACACCATCTGATGCACTGAATTTAATGCTACATCTATTGCCTCTGGACTTGTTTCTAGGCAAAATGCAGCGACCACTGTTGTGAGGTTAAGGGAGCTTTCTCTTTGGTCATGTGGCGGCTACGGACACTGTGTTATCCTTGATACAATATCCGATGTTCCAGGCAGTGTGGATTACACCCTACCTGAGCCGCTTTTTGATAAAAATTATTGTACCACTATTCCCGACATAGCCGATTGGAACTACGATATCCCTGGTAACACAAGTTACATAGACTTCTATACGGATGGTTCCAAACTAAACGACCAGGTGGGCTTTGGGGTGAATTCTAAAGATCTAGAACTGGTCATATCGAAAAGGTTATCCGACCACTGCAGTGTGTATCAAGCAGAGATCCTTGCAATAAAGTAAGTGGTGTTATGGCTAAGATATAACGTCATTACGATGATTGGCATAAATATCTTCTCAGACAGCCAGGCAGCTATTAAATCCTTGGAGAACGTATTTCTGAACACAAAAACCGCCCTCGACTTTCGCAGATCTCTCAACGAGATGGCTGTTCTGGATGCCGAGCCACAAAGATAACGCAGGGAATTGTAAAACGGACGAGCTTGCGAGACTAGGAACTACCCTCCACATTCCAGGGATACCAGAATCTATGGGTATGCCTCTAGCGACATGTAATCTAAGTCTTCAGGACCAGGCGCGAAGGACAACGAATGATAGATGGTCACAAAGTGGTGGCTGTGAGCATTCCAAAATTACGTGGCCTAATCTAGACTTGAAGAGGTCTACCGCTTCGCTGTCTTTGGCTAGAACAGAAGTCTCAGTCATTGTGTCTGTTATGACAGGGCACTGTCTAATCTGAAAACTTGACGACAGACTGAAGGTTGCCAGCAACGACTTTTGCAGAGACTGTGAGGACATCGAAGAAGAAGAGACTATAGAACACCTTCTGTGTGTGTGTCCCGAATTAGCAGTCAGAAGGTGTTCCACTTTATGTTCTCATTTCTTTGAGAACCTGTCTGATTTAGCGGATGTGAACATTCGCAAGTTATTGGGCTTTTTAAAGCGATCTGGATGGATCAACGGTAGAAACTAGAAGGCATCTTCCTTCTTTTGTTCCTGTGGTGTCACAATGGACGAAAACGTCTAAGTGAGTTTGATTGCAGACTGCCACTTAAACCTAACCTAGCCTTTAAAAAGCTCCCATATAGATTTCATCCGATATGGCTATGGATATATAGCCACAGTGTTGATCCTATCATAATAAAATCTTACAAGGTTCCATTAAATTTTGCAATATGGAAGCAAAATTAAAGACTGACTAGATTTCAACATAAGATCCATGATTTAAAAGTAGTACGTAGACTCAGTAGTGTAGTCTACCACCACTGTTGTACAGGGTATTATAAATTTGTGCATTTGTTTGCAACGCTTAGAAGGAGAAGTGCTAGACCTATTGATAAGTATACCGATCGGCGTAGAATCACTTCCTGATTCAATTAAGCTGTCCATCTGTCTGTCCATGTAGTCTTGTGATGAAGTTACAGGTGGAATTTATTGTGCGATTGTCATGAAATTTTGCACAAGTCTTTTTTTTGGCCCACGGACGAACGCTATTGATTTTGAACGAAATCGGTTCAGCCTTAAATGGCCTTATCGGATGAAAAATATATCATCCGATGTGATCTTTTAAGGCTGTAGAAGCCACAATTTTGGTCCGATCTTTACAAAATTTGGCATGAGGTGCTTCATTTGAAATCTTCATACAGGGTGGCTGATGAAAGCCGCTACCAAAAAAAAATGTAATAACTTTTTTTCTATTTAATAATAATAATTTAATAATTAATTTAATTAATTAATTAATTAATTTAATTAATAATAATTTAATAATTAATTTAATAATTTAATTTAACATGAATAAAAGAAAAATGTATTCCATACACCGAAAAAAAAATGTAGCAATATTCATCATTGTAGCAATATTCATCAGCCACCCTGTATATGTGCAAAATTTCATAAAAATCGGTTTAGATGTAGATATAACTCCCACATATATCTTTCCTCCGATATGGCCTTTTAAGGCTGTATAAGTGACAATTTTGGTCCGATCTTTACAAAATATGGCAGGGGGTGTTTTATTCAACGTTCTCATATGTGTAAAAAATTTCATAAAAATTGGTTCAGATTTATATATAGCTCCCATATATATCTTTCATCCGATATGGCCTTTTAAGGCCACAATTTTTGTCCGATCTTTACCAATTTTGCTACGGGATGTTTTATTTGACGTCTTCATATGTGTGCAAAATTTTATAAAAATCGGTTCAGATTTAGATATACCTCTCATATATATCTTTCATCCTATTTGGACTTTAACCGCTGTAGTAGGCACTATTTTGGCCCGATTTCTAAAAAATTTAGCGTGAGTTGTTTTGTTTAAAGTCCCTATGCGAGTGCAAAATTTCATATAAATCGGTCTAGATTAAGACATAGCTTCCCTACACATCTTTTGTCCGATATGGTATTTTAAGGTCAAGATGTAGTAAAAAATTTCATAAAATTCGGTTTAGATTTAGATATAGGTCCCCGATATTTTATTTCATCCGCCTGTAGAAGACACAATTTTCGTTCGATTTTGCATGAGACATTTTATTTGACGTTCCAATACGTGAGCAAAATTTCATTAAAATAGGTCCTGATTTAGATAGAGCTCCAATGTATATATTTTATTCGATATGGACTTTTAAGACAGTAAAAGCCACAATTTTGGTAACATCTCTACAATATAGGGCTTCAAAAATGGCACAGGTTTCGATATAACTCCCTTATAATCTTTTAACCGATATGGCATTTTAAGGATGTGGAAATCCAAATTTGATGTCCTATCGTAGGAATATCTTACAAGGTTCTATTTGATATTTCAATAGGTATCCAAATTAAAGTCTGACTAGATTACGAAATAAGTTCTACATATAAAAACTACTACGTACACCAGGTGGTGTAGTGCATTATATAGTCGGCTTCGCCCGACTTTTGCCTTTCCTTACTGGTTTTTATTGTTTTAATTGTTTTTGCAATATTTAAAAAGTAAAAAGTCGCCATCAAATACTGTAGCCCTGTCTAACTTTAACACTAAGGTATACGCACAAAACGATTTAATCGCCCTATAAATATTGTTTCAGCAAGCAGTACAGAGTCTAGCTCTTGGTTCATAATCAAATATCACCGCTGATTGGGCGCTTCCTGGGCCTATTAGCGGCTACAATTTTCCATTAAAAAATTTGAAATATTTTTATCCTGTTCACAGTTACAAAAGGATTTTGACAATTTTTCGATTTCGAATCACAGTAAGTTATGCTATAACCGCCAATATCCAAAACGCCAACTTCCTTGAGCAACTCCAGTAAGAAATTCGTATCCACTTATTGCCTGACTTCCCACTACCCTCTTTGAGTTTCTGTCTATAAAGTAAAACCGTGGAAAGAACTTGACAAATGCGATCCATTGTGAGGGGTATATAAAAGTCGGCCCTGCCGCACTTAACACCTTTTTACTTGTTTTCGTTCGTATCAAATGGCTCACCTTACTAGTACTAGTGATACTTATATATTGGGTTGCCCAAAAAGTAATTGCGGATTTTTTAAAAGAAAGTAAATGCATTTTCAATAAAACTTAGAATGAACTTTAATCAAATATACTTTTTTACACTTTTTTTCGAAAGCAAGCTAAAAGTAACAGCTGATAACTGACAGAAGAAAGAATGCAATTACAGAGTCACAAGCTGTGAAAAAATTTGTCAACGCCGACTATATGAAAAATCCGCAATTACTTTTTGGGCAACCCAATATTATAAATACATAGTTATGTCTTCATTTCTCAAAGGGAGAGAGAGAGAGAGAGAGAGAGAGAGCGAGAGCGATATGAAAGTAATATTCTTTTAACATAGGTAGATGAACTGAATGTTAGTGTGTGTTGTTGTGTTTTGGCCAACTTAGAGATTGTGTTAATACAGATAACACTTTTAAATCCAGAAAGACGATGATGACAAATGATGATGCTGCAATTGATTATATACTCACAAGATTAGATAAATGAGCACGGTGACAAAAATTGTATGCAAAGGTTAGAATGAAATTGTGAAATTCACAACTTTCTATTTGCTTTGCAAATAGTCACCGATTTAGACCATAATTTGGATTAGGTCGAAGTTTATTCACCCTTCAACACATATTGCATTTAATAGAGCTATAGGAAAGGAATTTGCGATTTTATGAAAATTATTTCTATACCAGACACCATTTTTTGTAGGGTTTACCGATTGGCCGAGCCGAATTTGGGAACCCAACTTACCTGAGAGTCACATGGCACATTTGGAATCTCCAAAGATTTAAGTACCTCGGCTATATCGAAAAACGATTTTTGTCAAATTGTGTAGAAATTTTAAAAGGTGTGTTGTGTTAGACCTTCATACGTGCGTGTCGGTGAAGTTATGTATGGATGTTGTGCTTGGGATGAAATAAAGTTTCATTGAACTTGGCATTGAATACATTGTGTTCTCAACTGATTGATAAAACAAGTAGACATTTCTTTGTGTCGGCCAAAAAATTCATTAAACCAAACTAATCTGTTTCATTTGTTTGGTACATATACATGTATGTCTCTCCGTACGTACGGATGCAAGACTACTGAAAAGATAAGACATTCGTGTAGTCATATCAAAGCATTCACATGTCAGCATTTCAATTACGAACATAAAATATTAATTAAATGAAGCACAAAGATTGTTACAAGTCAAGCTTATTATGCAAAACGATTCATGCAGAACGACGACCTACTAATTCTGAATATTCCAAGTAGTGCTGAAAAATTAAAATTTTTGTGGTTTAATTTTGCTTATTTATAAATCTCAAAGTATATTTCTGCAAAATATGATAAATAGTGAAATAAACAGCCGCACGAATAGTGATAAATGTAATGGTAAGAATATCTCGGAACATATTATGCTTGGAAAGTGTGTTAGTTGTTCTTACAATGCAGATTTACAAAAAGCAGCTCTTGGCGATGAATGATTATGAGTGAATCCGGTAAAGTGGTAGTGTGTGTGATAGGATCCCATATTAAGGTAGCATAGGCCGGGGGTACTCAGAGAAATTTTGACAAATGGTTCCAAAAATAGACCAATAAACCAAAATTTTCATAAACTTAATGTCTCGTTTTAAGTAAAATTTTGTTTTCAACTTTATGATTATACAAAACCAAATGTTGGCTGATCGAGACAATAAAAGGTTTCTAGAAATAGAGTGATATAAAAAAGTTCACCCTGGTGCCGGGGGGTTGTTCCCGCTCAAAAAAAAAAAAAAAAAACCAAACGGTACAAGTCGCCAGCATTTTCTGATCTTGAGGGCCATCTCACCTCATCTTCCTCACATACCCTACACATTTTATCATATGCCGCACCCTTTTTTGCATAAGTGAACTTGTAGTGTTCTTCGACGCTTGTTCGTCCACTACGCAACCTTTTTAACCTTTCTTACCGTGCTGGAGTTTTTCGGTCGAGTCGGAAGGTTGTTAACGTTTGGCTATGCCAACAACCCTGCGAATTACCGGGCAATTGCTATATGCTCCGAGCTCCCCAACGTTATGAAGTGTATGGTTAACCATCATCTTGCGAGATACTTACAGTCCAGTGGCCTTCTTAGCGATAGACAGTATGGGTTCCGCAGAATTCGCTCTACGGGAGACGTAATGGCATTTATATCGGAACGTTGGAGTCGCTCTATCCACCAGTTTGGTGAGAGTAAGGTCGTGACTCTGGATATCTCCAAGGCATTTGATAGGGTCTGGCACGGTGTACTTTTATCAAAGCTTGTCGCTTTTGGTGTCGGAAATAACTTCGATTTATATCGAGCTTTCTCAGAAATCGCACTGTAGATGGGTTCTCATCAGATGAGTATACATTGACCGCATGTATACCACAAGGCTCTGTCCTTTCTCTTTTTCTTATTTTCATTGACGATCTATTGGGTCAGACTTAGAATCCAGTCTACCGATGACAGTAGTCTATGTCATTCATATTCATTAGACCATAGGCCCAGTCCTCAAGAAATTGGGGATAAGAGGCGCATTATGAATGAGACGCTCTCTCAGGATTTGTTGGCCATTTCTGAGCGAGGCAGAATAAACAGAGTAGACTTTAACGCACAGAAGACGGAATGCTGTATCTTGTCTCACAAGCGATTCACTGACCCACTACAATCATCGATATCTATCGGCGGTATACACATTGAGCAGTCAGATGCTCTCGATGTTCTGGGCATGAAGATACAACGTAATGTCCGTTGGTCAAAACACGTATTCAAAGTGTCGAGAGTAGCATTCAAGTGTTTCAGCGTTCTTAAGCGGTGCAGGAAGTATTTCATCTGTTCTGATCTTCCCAAAATCTATACTACTTATATCAAGCCGAGGATGGAGTTTAACACTCATATATGGGCAGAAGCTCCAAAATCGTCGGAGTGTGGGTAGCGTTGTACTGCTCTATCGTTACTTTCATGGCGTGTGTTCCAGGGATTTACTGATGTTAGGATGTTCACCAGGAATACAAGACTTGTCAGGAATTCATACCGGTTTGCAATTGATTGGCCAATCGACCGAGCCATGCATTACTGAGAAAATTAATTTTTCGCCCGAACCATTCATATATGGATTCCACTTCCGGCTAATATCCTTCCCACCGACATTGACGTTCAGAAATTTAAGACAAATATCAATAAACACTACACCCTTTTCCCCCCTCCAATCCTTAAGTTCCCCAATTGCCAACGCAATGCGCTGCATATATAGGGAACATCCCCTGCTTGTTGGTTACGTGAAAAAAAACCTGAGGATCCACAACTTGATGTGAGGTGTTATAGCTCCCATATAATCTGATCTCCCAATTGTACTTCTTGGGCTCTAAGAGAGCGCAATCCTTAAATAACTGTTCTGAAATTTTGCACAATAACTTCTACTATTATCTCCAACGCAAAATACCTGGGTGTTTTGCTGGACAGAAAATTGAACTTCAAATCCAACATTTTGGAAAGGACAAGAAAGGCCACTCTTGCCCTATACACCTGCAAGAGAGCCATTGGCAAAAGTTGGGGATTTAGACCGCGTGTCATACATTTGGTATTTACTGCAGTTGTCGGACCTATTATGCTATATGGTATTGTGGTCTGGTGGACGGCGCTTTAAAAATCCACCTATTGCTCAATACTTAACCGGATCCAAAGGATGGCTTGTTTGTGCATCACAGCCGTACTGAGGACGACACCATCTGATGCACTGAATTTAATGCTACATCTTATGCCTCTGGACATTGTGGCTACCCAAATTGCGGCTACCACTGCCGTGAAGTTTAGGGAGCTTTCTCATTGGTCATGTAGCGTCTACGGACACTGTGTTATCCTTAATACAATATCCGCTTTTTGATAAAAATTACTGTACCACTATTTCCGATAGAACCGATTGGAACAACGATATCCCTGGTAACAGTATTTACAAAGACTTCTATACGGATGGTTCCAAACTAAACGACCAGGTGGGCTTTGGGGTCTACTCTAAAGATCTAGAACTGGTCATGTCGAAGAGGTTACCCGACCACTGCAGTGTGTATCAAGCAGAAATCTTTGCAGTTAAGAAAGTGGTGGAATGGTTAAGATATTGGGTTGCCCAAAAAGTAATTGCGGATAGAATGAACTTTAATCAAATATACTTTTTTTACACTTTTTTTCTAAAGCAAGCTAAAAGTAACAGCTGATAACTGACAGAAGAAAGAATGCAATTACAGAGTCACAAGCTGTGAAAAAATTTGTCAACGCCGACTATATGAAAAATCCGAAATTATTATTGGGGCAACCCAATATAACGTTATTACGTCGATTGGCATAAATATCTTCTCAGACAGCCAGACAGCCAATAAATCCCTGGAGATCGTATTTCTGAACACAAAAACCGCCCTCGACTGTCGCAGATCTCTCAACGAGATGGCTGAACAGTTCAAAATTCACCAGTTCTGGGTGCCGGGCCACAGAGATATCCTAGGGAATTGTAAAGCGGGTGAGCTTGCGAGACTAGGAACTACCAAGTATTCAAGTATTCCAGGGACACTTGAATCTGTGGGTATGCCTCTAGCGACATGTAAGCTAAGTTTTCAGACCAGAACCGAAGGACAACGAATGGTAGATGGTGGCCTCATCTCGACTTAAAGAGGTCTACTGCTTTGCTATCATTGGCTAGGAAAGACGCCTCAGTCATTGTGTCCGTGATGACAGGTCACTGTCTAATCGGAAAACATGCT
This sequence comes from Stomoxys calcitrans, assembly GCF_963082655.1. NCBI lineage: Eukaryota > Metazoa > Arthropoda > Insecta > Diptera > Muscidae > Stomoxys > Stomoxys calcitrans. Next base: position 175,277,509 of record NC_081553.1, read on the forward strand.
GACAGACTGATGGTTGCCAGCAACGACTTTTGCAGAAGCTGTGAGGACATTGAAGAAGTGTCCCGCACTAGCAGTCAGAAGGATTTCCACATTAGGTTCTCATTTGTTTGAGAAGCGGATGTGAACATTCGCAAGTTATTGAGGTTTTTAAAGTGAAATGGATGGTTCAGCGGTAGGAACTAGAAGGCATTTTCTTTCTTTTGTTGTTCCTGTGGTATCACAATGGACGAAAACGTCTAAGTGAGTCTGATGGCAGACTGCCACTTAAACCTAACCTATCTCCAACATTCATGTCAAGCATGGTCTGAATTTGAATATATAAACCTATAACTTGATTTGACTTCTTGAGGAAACAATTGTTTTCCTTGTATTGCTTGACATCTTTTTTGGTTTCTGTCTATTAAGAGAATTCGTGCAAAGAACTTGACAAATGCTATCAATTGTGGAGGGTATATAAGATTTAATGGGACGGTATTGCCCCCATAGGATGGGGGTGTACTAGTCTAATCATTCCGTTTGTAACACCTCGATATTCGTTTTAGACCCCATAAAGAATATATATTCTTGATCGTCTCCAAGTCAATCTAGCCATGAGTCAATCTAGCCATGTCCGTCCGTCGGTCCTTCAGTCGAAATCACGATAGCGGTCGAACTCGTGAAGCTAGCCGATCTCCCGATTTGACTCTTTGAGCCCCTGGAAGTTCGATTTGTCTGAAATTTTGCATGCGGTGTTCTGTTAAGACTTTAAACAACTGTGCCAAGTACGTCTATAACCTGATATAGCTTCCACATATACCGATCTCCAGATTCACCTTCCTGAGCCCATACAAGCCGGAATTTATGTCCGATTTGGCTGAAATTTAGCATGTAGTGTTTTGTTATGACTTTCTGTAACTATGCCAAATACAGTCCGAATCGGTCTATAACCTGATATAGCTCCCATTTAAACCGATCTCCCGATTTGACTTCTCGGGCCCTTATTTATGTTCGATTTGGATGAAATTGAGCATGTAGTGTTTTGTTGACTTCCAATAACTCTGCCAAATACGGTCCGAATCAGTCTATAACCTGATATATCTCCCATGTAAAGCGGTCTCTCGATCATTCTTGTTCGGTTCCTAGGAGCTTTAATTTTTTTTTTGGTTGGACAAAAGTTTGGTATGTTGAGTAAAAGTATGCCCTTCAAGTAAATTTATTTATTTTGTAAAAATTTTTAGCAGAATCCATGGTGGTGGGTTCCCAACATTCGGCCCGGCCTAACTTAGCACGCTTTTACTTGTTTTTTCTTCTTTTTTGCAGATATCAATGAACCTGCCGATTTTGAAAAGGCTCTTAATGCAGCCGGTTTTGGGCTCTGCAATCTCTTGCTGTTATTGGCTGCGATTCCAGCAAAATTGGCCATTGTCTTTTCCACCACAACTATGGCTTACATCTTGCCCATAGCAGAGTGTGATCTTAAATTGTCACTTTTCAATAAAGGAGTGTTAAATGCAGTGACCTTTGCTGGTATGATATCATCGGCCATTGTCTGGGGTTATTTGGCTGACACACAAGGAAGGAAGAAGATTTTGGCTTGGGGTTTATTGGCCGATGCTTTGTGTGTCTTTTGCAGCTCACTAAGTCAGAATTTCGCCATGTTGGTGACGTTTAAATTCTTTGGAGGCTTGATGTAAGTAAAAATTAAAATTTTTTTACAGATATAGAAATACGATACTAATATTAAACCATTTATAGAGTGACTGGACCAAGTGCTGTGTTGATCACCTATTTGACAGAATTGCATGGAAATGTTCACAGGCCCAGAGTACTAATGGTTTTGGGTTTAATCACTTCGTTTGGTACTTTGCTTTTACCGGTAATGGCATGGTTGATTTTGCCTCAGGATTGGGAGTTTGAGGTGCAAAGTTTGAATGGTGAGTTTAAAGTCATTTAGTCGATTAAGAAACTTTTGGTTAATAATTTTATTTCACCCACTTAGTACACACTTGGCAAATATTTTTATTTTATTGCGCCTTGCCTAGTCTACTGAGCGGTCTGATATTGGTGTTTTTGCCTGAAAGCCCTAAATTTCTTATGTCTCAAGGACGAAATCAAGAAGCTTTAAAATCGTTTCAATTTATATATGCTTTAAACAACAGGAAGCCAAAATCATTTTATCCGGTAAGTGAAAACATAACAGCAATTTTGGAGTATTGAGTAAGGAAATTTAACATTGTGAAAACACATAGATCCACAGTTTAGTTGAAGAAGTTCCAAATCGCGAAGTACCTACAATTGTCCCCAAATCTGCTGATAATGGAAAACAGGACTCCATTGTAACATGCCAACACGGTACACTCAGGCAGAGTTTCCACGACGGCTGGCAACAAACCAAACCAATGTTTCGCAAACCACTTCTCACAAGAGCGCTTCATGTGTACCTTATGCAATTTTCCATTTTATTGGGGTATGATTAAGACCACTTTGAAAGCCATTCCCCATTTTGCCCAATTGACAGATTTCGTTTGGTTTGTTGGGCACAAATAAGGTGGCCGATTGGCGGATTTCCATTTGATATGATTTCTTCTTTTCAGTTACAATACCATACGTTTGTGGTTACCTCAATTATTTGCTTCAATCGCCGAGTTTGAACATGAATACGCCAACTCGACCAATCAATCATCAAATCTATGTGCCATTTTGGACTACAGTGTCAATAAAACAGCAACAATTGTGGCCAATTATGATGGTGAATGCACAGCTGTAAGTTATAATTCATGTACCATTTTTACTATTAAACTTGCGGTTAGGTATGGAACTTTACGGGGGTATTGCAACTGGGGTATTGCAACTTATGTTTGCAAAGTTTCTAAGCATTGATGCTAAATTTTATCTAAGAAAATTTCTAAGAAGTGGAATTTAAAATTTAATAATGTGATTAAAACAAATATTGTTCGTGGACTCAGGCGATCTAAAATAGCTAAGCTAGCTTAAGGAAGGTGTAAGTGCGTTAAGTTCGGCCGGCCGAACGGGTATATTTGTAAACCACCTTTCGTCATAATCCGGAGATAGATTCAAAATTCATGCCCCATAGCTGCTATATCGAAATATGGTCCGATTTGGACCAAATTCGACACGGATATTGAGAGGTATAATAAGTACATGTCATTGGTCAATTTTGTAGAACAAAATATTGGTCTTTTTGGTAGCCATATACAAATATAGACCGATCTGAACCATATACGACACGGGTGGTCGAAAAGTCTAACATAAGTCACTGTTTCAAATTTCAGCGAAATCGGACAGTAAATGTGTTTTTTATTGGGCCAAGACTTTAAATCGAGAGATCGGTCAATATGGTAGCTATATCCAAATCTGAAACGATCTGAGCCAAATTTCAGAATGTTGTTGAAGAGCCTAACGCAACTCACTGTCCCAAATTTCGGCAAAATCGAATCGGGCAATAAATGCGCCTTTTATAGGCACAAAGGTTATATCGAGAGATGGGTCTATATGGCAGCTATATCCAAATCTGAACCAATCTGGGCAAAATTGAAGAGAGCTATCAAAGGGCCTAACACAACTCACTGTCCCAAATTTTGGCGACATTAGAGAATAAGTGCGCCTTTCATGGACCCAAAATCTCAAATCGAGAGATCGGTCTATGTGGCAGTTATATCGAAATCTTGATCGATCTGTGCCATATTACAGAAGGATGTCTAGGGAATTAGCTTCACTCACTGTCCCAAATTTCGGCGACATCGGACAATAAATGCGCCTTTTGTGGGCCCAATACCTTAAATTGAGAGATCGGTTTATATTGTAGCTATATCTATATCCATATAACGCAACTCACTGTACCCAATTTCGGTGAAATCGGATAATAGATGCGCCTTTTATGGGTCTAAAACCTTAAATAGAGAAATCGGTCTATGTGGCTGCTATATCCAAATCTTGACCGATCTATGCCATATTACAGAAAGATGTCAAGGGATCTAACTTAACTAACTTCCCAAATTTCGGCGACACCAGAAAATACATGCACCTTTTATGGACCCAAAATTATAAATCGAGAGATCGGTCTATATGGCAGCTCCAAATCTGGTCCGATCTGGGCAAAATTGCAAAAACCCACAACCCACTGTCCCGAATTGGGCAAAATCGAGCAATAAATGCGCCCTTTATTGGCCCATGACCTTAAATCGAAGGTCGGTCTATATGGCAGCTATATCTAAATCTGGACCCATATGGTCAAATTGAAGTGGTAAACTCACTGTCCCAAACTTCAACAAAATTGGATATTAAATGTGGCTTTTATGGGCCTAAGGCCCTAAATCGGCAGATCGATCTATATGGGGGTTATGTCAAGATATAGTCCGATATAGCCCATCTTCGAACTTAACTTGCTTATAGAAAGAATCTGTGCAAAGTTTCAGCTCGATATCTCCATTTTTAAAGACTGTAACATGATTTCAACAGACAGACGGACGGACATGGCTAGATCGTCTTAGATTTTTACGCTGATCAAGAATATATATACTTTATAGGGTCGGAAATAGATATTTCGATGTGTTGCAAACGGAATGACAAAATGAATATATCCCCATCCTTCAGTGGTGGGTATAATAATTAGTACTGTTTGGTACTAGTCTTATTACCGAACTAGTATTGGTTTTAATTCCAATCTGGTATTGCTTTTAGCACCAGACTGTTATTGGTAAATCTAAAATCTCCGCTATAACAAGAAAACAAGTAAAAGCGTGCTAAGTTCGGCTGGGCCGAATCTTGGGAACCCACCACCATGGATTCTGCTATAAATTTGTACAAAATTAATTTAGTTGAAGGGCATAATTTTATTTTATTCTACATACTGCTAGGAACCGAACAAAGCTGATCGAGAGCCCGGTTTACATGGTAGCTATATCAAGTTATAGCCCGATTTATATCATACTTGGAACAGTCGTTGGAAGTCATAACATAACACCACACATCACACAAAATTTTGACCAAATCGGACATAAACTGCGGCTTGCAAAGGCTCAAGAAGTCAAATCGGGTGATCGGTTTATATGGGAGCTATATCAGGTTATAGATCTATTCAGACCGTACTTGGTATAGTCGTTGGAAGTAATATCAGAACACTACATGCAAAATTTTAGCCAAAATTTGAGGCTTCCAGGCACTCAAGAAGTCAAATCGGGCATATCGGATGAAAGGGCATACCGGATGAGAGGTATATATATGGGAGCTATATATAAATCTAATCCGATTCTGATGAAATTTTTCACACATATTGGGACGTCGCAAAAAGACTTCGTGCCAAATTTGTGCCTTCTTCAGCCTTAATAGGTCATATCGGATGAAAGTTATATATGGGAGCTATATCTCAATCTGAACCGATTTAGATGAAATTTTGCGCATGTATTAATACGTCACACAAAACATCTCATGCGAAATTTGGTAAAGACTGGACGGAAATTGTGGGTCCTACAGCTACAAAAGGGCATATCGGAAGAAAGATATATAAGGAAGCTATATCTTAATCTGAACCGATTTTTATGAAATTTTGCACACATTTTGGGACGTCAAAAAACACGTTGTGTCAAATTTTGTAAGGATCGGACCAAAATTATGGTTTTTACAGCTTTAAAAAGGCACATCGTACGAAAGATATATATGGGAGCTATATTTAAATCTGAACCGTGTTTTTTCAAAATCTATAGCGTTTGTCTTATGCAACATTTTGTGAAAATCGGACAACAAATGTGACCTATCCCTTGATTACAAGAATACATGCACAGACAGACTGACGGACAGATGGACATAGCTTAATCGAATCAGGAAATTATTCTAAGCCGATCGGTATACTTATCAATGGTTCTACCTCGTCGCATTCTTGGCGCTGCAAAGGAATGCACAAATCAATAATTCCCTGTACCACAGTGGTGGTGTAGTGTATAAAAATTCGAAATTTTGTGCAGATTGGTTGAAAATTGTAGTTACTAAGGCCATTTAAGTGAAAATAAGCGATACATATATATGAATACTGTATCCAAATCTGAACCGATTTTGACGAAATCCTGCACATTGGTTAAGATCAGAAACAAAACAATTCATGCCACATTTTGTGCAGTTCGCTTAACAAGTAAAAAGGCGTTAAGTTTGGCCGGACCGAACTTTGAATACCCACCACCTCGGGCATATGTAAACCATCTTTCGTCAAAGTCCGATAAAGCTGCATACCTTTTGCAGTTTTATCGAAATAAGTTCCGATATGGACCAAAAACTTAAAAGTACAAGTCATTGTTCAATTGTGTATATCAAAATATTGGGCTTTTAAGTAGCTATATCTAAAAATAAAGCGATCTGACCCATATACGACACGGATGTCGAAAAGCCAATCATAAGTCACTGTGTCAAATTTTAGTGAAATCGGATTATAAATGCACCTTTTATGGGCCAAGACTTTAAATCGAGATATTATTCTATATGGCAGCTATATCCAAATCTGGACCGACTTGGGGCAAGTTTCAGAAAAATATCGAAGAACCTAACACAACTCACTGTCCCAAATTTCGACTAAATCAGACAAAAAAATGGGCCTTTTATGGCCCCAAAACCTAAAATCGAGAGATTGGTCTATATGGCAGCTATATCCAAATCTAGACCGATCTGAGCCAAATTGAAGAAGAATGTCGAGGGGCTTAACCTAACTCACTGCCCCAAATTTCGGCGACAACGGACAATAAATGCGCTTTTTATGGACCCAAAGCCTTAAATTGAGAAATCGGTCTATATGGCAGCTATATTCAAATCTGTACCGATCTGGGCTAAATTGAAGAAGGATGTCGAAAGGCCTAACACAACCCTTTTATGGTCCCACAACCCTAAATCGAGAGACCACAAAGTGTGTAGCGGGACTTAACTCACTGTACCAAATTTCGGTGATATCGGACAATAAATGCGCCTTTTATAAGCCCAAAACCTTAAATCAAGAGATCGGTCTATATGGCAGCTATGTCCAAATCTGAATCTCACTGTCCCAAATATCAACAAAATCGGATAACAAATGCGTCTTTTATGGGCCTAAGGTCCTAAATCGGCTATGTCCAAATCTGAACCGATCTGAGCTACTGTCCCAAATTTCAGCAGAATCGGATAATAAATGTGGCTTTAATGGGCCTAAGGGCCTAAATCGGCGGATCGGTCTATATGGGGGCTATATCAAGATATAATGCGATATAGCCTATCTGCGAACTTAATCTGCTTAAGGACAAAAAAAGAATCTGTGCAAAATTTCAGCTCAATATCATTTTTTTTAAAGACTGTAGCGTGATTTCAATAGACAGACGGTCGGACATGGCTAGATAGTCTTAGATTTTTACGCTGATCAAGAATATATATACTTTATAGGGTCGGAAATGGATATTTCGATGTGTTGCCATCGGAATGGCAAAATTAATATACCCCCATCCTTCGGTGGTGGGTATAAAAAGGCGCAGTGGAGCGGGCCCGGTTCAGCTAGTATAAATATAGTTCAATCTGAACCATATTTAGGTCAGATGTCGGGAAGTCTTAAGCTATTCACTTTTTTATATCAAAAAGAAGAATCTGTACCAAATTTCAGCTCAATATCGCAATTTTTGAAGACTGTAGAGTGATTACAACAGAGGGACGGACAGACACATGGGCATCGTTAAATCGTCTTAGAATTTTACGACGATCCGATATATATATACATATAGGGTCGGAAATTGATATTTTGATGTGTTGCAAACGGAATGACTAAATGAATATACCCCCTATCCTACGGTGGAAAATATTGAATGTAAAAATTTCGATTTTGCATAAACAACAGTACTCTACAAATTAAATCACATTTTTCTAAAGATTTAATAATTGGCATTCTCTCTTTTTCAGAACAAAAACATTTCTGTTGATATGTATATGAACAATATCATTGTATCCATTGCTGGCATTGTGGGATATTGTTTTGCTGGTTTCATAATTCGTGCTGTGGGTAGCAAACTTTTGTTAAGTAAATATGAATATGCTGAAAAACAAGAATAGCACAGCTGAAAAACTTTTCTGTATATTTTCATGCCAGCTAGTGGACTTTTCATCTCAGGATGCTTAGGCTTTGGTCTTTATTGGTCAAGCAGTGGCCTTAATACTTTGATCATATCCTCTATGTTCATTACATTGTGTGGTGTGTCAACATCTTCACTCTTGGGAATGGTTGTGGGATTATTTCCTACTACCCTAAGGTAAGATTTTCATTTTAATTAAACTTAAGAAAACGTAATGCACAAAATGAAATTGTTTTTAGAACCATGACTGTATCATTGGTGATGATGTTTGGACGCCTTGGTGCTTTATCGGGTAATTTAATGTTTCCACTTTTGTTGGAAATCGGTTGTATACCTCCATTTGCCATGGTGGGTACGGTGCTGATATGTAAGTTGCAAAAAAAATTAAATGGAATTAATACTAAATTTAAGTAATTTTTCTCTCTTTCTTGATAAAGTTGCAGGGTTATTGTCTCTCGTGTTACCCAAGAAGACAACATTCACATAAAAGCCAAATACTATTTAGTAGAAGGACTGGATGAGTTGTGAATACACACAGTACAATCATAAGTTTTGTTAGTGTTTAAAGTGGTAATAAATTATTTTTTGATAACAATGGTTTTCAATGCAAGCTGTTGTAGATTGATTATAAATATAAAAATGAAGGAAGTGTGTGAGTATTGAGAAAAGAGGCTCAGCGGGATTCAGGTAAAGTTGAAAAGAGGGTGTTGATATTAATCCGCCCTATGCCATTATAGACATACACCTAGTAAGCCAGCAAATGGCTTGTTGTGCGCATTTAAACTAAAAAGTAATAATAAAAAGGCATTTAGTTCGGCCGGGCCAAACTTTGGATACCGACCACCTTGGGTATATATTTAAATCAGCTTTCGTCAAAATCCGGTGAAAAATACATACCTTATGCCCTATACCAGCTATATCGAAATTTGTTCCGATTTGGACCAAATACTAATAAATACAAGTCATTGTTCAATTGTGTATCACAAAATATTGGTCTTTTTGGTAGCTATATCTAAAAAGAAACCGATCTGAATCATATTTAACACGGATGTCGCAAAGCCTAACATAAGACACTGTGTCAAATTTCCGTGAAATCAGATTATATTTGGGGCCAAGACTTTAAATCGAGATATTCGCCATATTGCAGGAGTATGTTGGGGGGCTTAACGAAACTCATTGTCGCAATTTACGGCAACATCGGTCAAAAACGCACCTTTTATAGGTCCAAGACCTTAAATCGAGAGATCGGTCCATATGGCAGCTATATCCAAATCTAGACCGATCTGGGCCAAATTGAAGAAGAATGTCAAAGGTCCTAACATAACTCACTGTCCCAAATTTTGGAAAAATCAGAAAATAAATGCTCCTTTTATGGGCGCAAGACCTTAAATCGAGAAATCGGTCTATATGGCAGCTATATCTAAATCTGGACTGATCTGGGCCAAATTGAAGAACGTTGTCGAAGGGGCTAACGCAACTCTCTGTCCCAATTTTGGGCAAAATCGGACAATAAATGCGCCTATTATGGTCGCAAGAGTTTAAATCGAGAGATCGGTCTATAAGGCAGCTATATCCCAATCTGGACCGATCTCTGCCAAATTGAAGGAGGATATTTGAGGGCCTAACACAACTCACTGTCCCAAAATTTAAACAAAGTCAGACCAAAAATGTGGCTTTTATGGGCCTAAAACTCTAAATCGGATGATCGGTCTGTATGTGGGCTATATGAATAAACCTTTTATAAGTTTCAGACCCTAAATCGGCATATCGGTCTATACGACAGCTATATCTAAATACAATCCGATATTTACTATATTTGGGTCTGATGGCGGGTGGCTTAAAACAACTCACCGATACAAATTTCAGCGAAATCGGATAAAAACTAAAGCTTTTATTGGATTCAGACCCTTAATCGGCAGATCGTTCTATATGACTGCTATATCTGAATATAGTTCTATCTGAAACATATAAAGGTCAGGTGTTGGGAGGCTAAAAGCTATTTACTGCTTCAAATCTCTGCGAAATCGGTGTAAAAATAAAGCATTTATGGGCATTAGACCCTTTATCGACAGATCGGTCTATATAGCAACTATATCCAACTATATCCAACTATGGTCCGATTTGGCCCGTTCAAGAAGTTAACCAGCGTGCATCAAAAAGACGTATCTGTGCCAAATGTCAGTTTCATATCTCAATTTTTTAAGGCTCTAGAGTGATTACAACAGACGGACAGGCAGACATAGAGACATCGTTAATTCGTCTTAGAATTTTACGACGATCGGAAATATATGTACTTTGTAGGGTCGGAAATTGATATTTCGAAGTGTTACAAACGGAATAACTAAATGAATATCTATCCTATGGTGGTGGGTATAAAAAGTAAAGGAATACCTTGCTACTTACAAAATCCTTAATTGTTTTCCATACAACTTCCCTAAGTTGGTTCATGTCTGGTATTGTGTCCCCAACTAAATACCGGTGTCTGCTTACCGCGAAACCCGGGCATTGATAGAGGAAATGCTTCGACTTCTCATCATCTTCCCCATACGCCCTACACATGTATCACTTGCCCCATTTATTTTGCATAAGTGAGCTCGTAGTCCTATGTGTCCCGTTATGACACCAAAAGCTATACTGATCTCCTTCTTACTTCATTTCAGTAATAGCCTCTTCCTCTCACGATCCAGATCGCCCCATTTCAGTTTCGCCATCCTACCGACATGTCGGCGTTTGTCGCCCACACCCCTTAATCGGACTGCGTCGACCCGAAAGGCTTTGGATGAACCAAGTTTATCGACTGCAATTCTCTGGCCTTCACTGCCAAATCGTCTGCCCTTTCATTCCCCCTTACTCCGTTATGGCCCTGCACCCAAACATCAACATTGTGCCATACCTGGAAAAGTCATTAATCTACTTCATACACTGCAAGACTGTTCGTAACCTTACCTTCCTGGTTGTTATTGCCCTTATGGCCATTTTACTGTCCGTAAAGATGTTCACACTCAACGTCCTGGCGTTAGCACCACACCACTTCAAGCATTCCGTGATCGCTCGGATCTCCGCCTGCAGGACCTTATTATGGTCAGGCAGTCTTAAACAGATCACAGTCTCAGGGTTCTCAATGTAGACCCCCAGGCCCACTCTGTCCTCAAGCTTTGATCCATCCATGTAACATGATCTTCCAGATGGCAATACTAGGGTTCCGTCAATCCAATACTGTGCCGATGGCAGCAGTGCGTCGCACTCGACTTCAAAGTTCATCTCAGGTATCCGATCGAAAACCTCTTTCCTTCCTTCCAGGTTTCCTATCGTCACCTCGATTATACCATGATGTTATGAGCTACTCCCATCCTCAATCCATTCTCCCTTCGCCTTAAGTCACATAGCCGCAGTGCCTGCCTCACATTTAATCTGTATGTCAATGGGTCGGATATCTTGTATAGTCTCCAGTAATCTAGTGGATGTCGTCCTCATCGCTCCACCTAAGCCAAGACAACATGTTCTCTGAACTTGTTGTATGGTCCTTATGTTTCACTTTTTCTCCATAGCAGTCCACCAAACTACTGAGGCATAAGAAAGTATTGGTCTTAAGCCTCTTCTGTAAAGTCAGTGGACTATCCTCGGATTCAGGCCCCATTTTGAGCCTACGGCCCGTCTATATAGTGCCCAACATCTGTGAACCTTCTTAGTACGCTCCTGAAGGTGACACTTCCAATTAAGTATCCTTTCCAAGATCACTCCTAAGCATTTGACCTTGTCAGATATCGAAATGGTTTTGTAGAGGAAACGTGGTACGTCAAATTAGCTCACTTTCGTCTTCCTCGTGAACAGGCATATTTTAGTCTTCTCTGGGTTAACATTGAAACCCCTGAGTCTAGCACAGTCATATGCCATATACAAAACCCTTTCGGCCCTTCCGCATAGCTGGTTCGGATCCTTGCCCCTTAGAAGTATTATAACATCGTCTGCATAGCAGACGGGTTCAAATCCCGGATGCTGACCGTAATAGGTTGTTTATGGTGGTCACCCATAGGAGTGGCAATAAAATGCCCCCCTGTGGCGTACGCTGTGCTACTTTCTTCCTTATATTCATCTCATGCGACCCGCAATTTATCCACCTGTTCCTTAGCATACGGTTTATCTAGTCTCTAAGGAACCGGTTCATCCGGTATTGGTCTAAGGATCGGATCAATGTGTCGGTCCGCACGCTCCCTTGATCCGAACGCTACCTCGATGTCGATGCAAACAGCCAATGCGTATGTCTTATCATCGAAGAATTCTTCTATTTTATACACAACCTCGTACAGGACAGTTTCCAACGACCTTCCCTTGACATGGATGCTGTTTGTATTTGAGCAGTTCGTTGGATGTCCTATTCTTTATCACTGTGTCCACAATACGTTCCATGGTTTTGTGTAGAAAGGACATAAGGCTTAAAGGCCTGTAAGCCTTTGATTTCGTATAACTTGCTTTGTCAAGCTTGGTTATAAACAACACCCTTGCCTCTTGCCGGGCTTTCGGAGTATATGCAAGTCCAAGGCACGCTGTGACAATAGTGGCAAAATGAGACGCGAGATAGTTGGCTTCCTTTTGTAGTAACGCCAGAAATATTCCATCAGGTCCGGGTGACTTAAATGGTTGGAAGCTCCGCAAGGCTACCTTGACCATAAATTCCGTTATGATAAACCTTCGATCAACCTCATTAACCCAAAATTCCGGTGTCTCTGTGGGTCCCGTCTTATCATTTGGAAAATGCCTTTTCATCAAAAGCCTCAACATGTCCTCCGTTGCTCTCCTGGGCTCTCACTTCCATGTCGTCTACTAACGTTTCAGTTTGGACATGGGCTTATGAGAGAAACTTTTTCATCCTATCGGCGTTATTAACGTTATCGACCTATCGATCGTAGCTGAATAGCTTCCAGGAGGCACGTTTTGCCGCTCTGGTAGCTGGCATTTTATGCAATTAAATAAAGCCATTTTGTAGATCCGTTAATTCAATCAGGTTGTTAATATTTATGTCCACCTGTTACAATTAAAGTTGTTGCTTATTGCAAAGGCTTTCAACGCCTTAAAATGTGAATACCAAATGACTTGTCGCCAATGAGCCACTCATAATGACCGTGTCATGTTATTGTTTTTCCGAAAATAAAATGCATTTTCATCACCAAGCAAAGGAAGTCATTACGTCAATTGTCTGTTTCTGTTGCTGCTGCCAATCAAGCATGACAACAACAGACATCCATTAACTGAACATTGCATGTTTATTCCGGCTATCTTTAAGGGAGATTTTTAATTATGTATGTATGGGTCATTTGTTATGTTTTCTCGGTATTACAATAACTGGCGTTATTGATGGTGTCATCATTCGATCGGAAAACCTTGATTGCAGTGTCAATTTTTAATTAATACTGGAAAACATTTACGTAAGTTATTATGCAGCGGGATTTCGACACATATACAGGAAAACATTTTAAAAATGCCACTGACGGTTTATTTTCCTTTTAATGACTATACATATGTATTGAATTGATGTAATACATTTTATCGAATGTATTGTAAATGTGATGTATTTTTTAATATTTTTGAGTGTGACCATATGTTATCAACTTAACCGGTGAAAGTTGCAAGTGGAGAAACTATGATCGATGGTCCCTAATCAAATAAGTAAAAAGGTGTTAAGTTCGGGCGGGTCGAACTTTGGATACCCACCATCTCGGATATATATGTAAACCACCTTTTGTCATAACTCGGTGAAAAAATGCATAATTTATGCTCCCATAGCAGCTTTATCAAAATATGGTCCGATTTGGACCTAATTTGACATGGATATTGAGAGGTCAAATAAGTATAAGTCACTGATCAATTTTGTAGAACAAAACAAGTAAAAGCGTGCTAAGTTCGGCCGGGCCGAATCTAATATTGGTTGCCCAAAAAGTAATTGCGGATTTTTTAAACGAAAGTAAATGCATTTTTAATAAAACTTAGAATGAACTTTAATCAAATATACTTTTTTTACACTTTTTTTCTAAAGCAAGCTAAAAATAACAGCTGATAACTGACAGAAGAAAGAATGCAATTACAGAGTCACAAGCCGTTGAAAAAATTCGTCAACGCCGACTATATGAAAAATCCGCAATTACTTTTTGGGCAACCCAATATAACCTCCACCATGGATCGCATTTGTCGAGTTTATTTCCCAGCATCTCTTCTTAGGCAAAAAAATGTTAAAAGAAAAGATTTGCTCTGTCATTAGAGCGATATCAAGATATGGTCCGAATCGGACCACAATTAAATTATATGTTGGAGACCTGTGTAAAATGTCAGCCAATTCGAATAAGAATTGCACCCTTTGGGGGCCCAAGAAGTAAAATAGAGAGATCGATATATATATGGGAGCTGTATCAAGCTGAAGACCGATTCAGACCAAACATGTATGTTGATGGTCATGAGAGGATACGTCGTACAAAATTTCATTCCAATCGGATAATAATTGCGCCCTCTAGAGGCTCAAGAAGTGAAAATCCCTGATCGGTTTATATGGCAGCTATATCAGGTTATGAACAGATTTAAACCTCATTTGGTACAGTTATTGAAAGTCATAATAAAACACATCATGCAAAATTTCATTCTAATCGGATAGGAATTGCGCCCTCTAGAAGCTCAAGAAGTCTTACTTGACTTCTTGAGCTTCTAGAGGGCCAGATCGGTTTATATGACAGCTATATCAAGTTATGAACCGATTTGCACAGTTGTTGGATATCATAGTTGGCACAGTTGGTGGATATCATAACAAAATTCTTCGTGCAAAATTTCATTGAATTCGGATAAGAATTGCGCCCTCTAGTGACTCAAGAAGTCAAGATTCAAGATCGGTTTATATGACAGCTATATCAGGTTATGAACCGATTTCAACCTTATTTGGTACAGTTATTGAAAATCGTAATAAAACACGTCATGCAAAATTTCAGCCAAATCGGATAGGAATTGCGCCCTCTAGAAGCTCAAGAAGTCAAGTAACCAGATCGGTTTATATGACAGCTATATCAAGTTATGAACCGATTTGCACAGTTGTTGGATATCATAGTTGGCACAACACGTCGTGCAAAATTTCATTCTAAACGGATAAAAATTGCGCACTCTAGAGGCTCAAGAATTCAAGACCCAAGATCGGTTTACATGGCAGCTATATGAAAACATTGACCGATTTGGCCTATTTACAATCCCAACCGACCTACTCTAATAAGAAGTATTTGTGCAAAATTTCAAGCGGCTAGCTTTACTCCTTCGAAGGTTAGCGTGCTTTCGACAGGCAGACGGACGGACGGACATGGCTACATCGACATAAAATGTCACGACGATCAAGAATATATATATTCTTTATGGGGTCTCAGACGAATATTTCGAGTAGTTACAAACAGATTGACGAAATTAGTATACCCCAATCCTATGGTGGAGGGTATAATATTGGCCTTTTTGGTAGCCATATCCAAATATAGACCGTTCCGACACGGATATCGAAATGCGTAACATAAGTTACTGTGTCAAATTTGAGAGAAATCGGATTATAAATGTGCTTTTTATGGGGCCAAGACTTTAAATCGAGAGATCGGCCTATATGGCAGCTATATCCAAATCTGAACCGATCTGGGCCAAATTGAAGAGGGATGTCGAAGAACCTAAATCCCAAATTTCGGCAAAATCTGCCAATAAATGCGTCTTTTGCGTCTTAAATCGAGAGATCGGTCTATATGACAGCTTTATCTAAGTCTGGACCGATCTGTGCCATATTCCAGGAAGACGTCGAGGGTCCTAACTTAACTCGTAGTCCCAAATTTCGGCGACATCGGACAATAAATGCGCCTTTAATGGGCCCAAGATCTTATATCGAGAGGTCGGTATATATGGCAGCTATATCCAAATCTGGATCGATCTGGGCCAAATTGAAGAAAGGTGTCGAAGGGTCCATCACAACCCATTGTCCCAAATTTCAGCAAAATCGGATAATAAATGTGGCTTTTATGGGCCTAAGATCCTTAATCGGTGCTTCGGTCTATATGGGGGCTATATCTAGATATAGTCCGATATAGACCATCTTCGAACTTTACCAGTTTATGGACGAAAAAGTATCTGTGCAAAGTTTCAGCTCAATATCACTATTTTTGGAGACTGTAGAGTGATGTCAACAGACAGAAGGACGGACATGGCTAGATCGTCTTATATTTTTACGCTGATCAAGAATATATGTACTTTATAGGGTCGGAAATGGATATTTCGTAGTGTTGCAAACGGAATGACAAAATGAATATACCCCCATCCTTCGGTGGTGGGTGTAAAAATGTGGGATACCAGTGGTAGTTTTGAAATATGATTTTGAATGTAGAGAACCAATACAAAAACAAGTAAAAGTGTGCAAAGTTCGACCGGGCCAAGTCTTGGGAAGCCACCACCATGGATTGTGCTAAAATATGGGAGCTATATCTAGTTATAGACCGATTTGGACCGTACTTGACACAGCTGTTGAGAATCACAACAGAACACTATATGCAAAGATTCGGCAAAATCGGATAAAAATCGCGGCATGTAAGGGCTCAAAAGATCAAATCAGGAGATCGGTTTATATGGGAGCGATATCATGTTATATACCGATTCGGATCGTACTTGGTACAGTTGTTGGAATTTACAACAGAATGCTATGTGCAAAATTTCAGCTCAAGTCAAATTTGGAGATCGGTTTATATGGGAGCTTTATCGAACTCTGAACCGATATGACCTATTTGAAATCCCCAACTTTTCCCTACTTTAATATAAGGTATCTGTGCAAAATTTCAAGTGGTCATGATTTCGACAGACGGATAGACGGACAATGCTAATTCGACTCAGAATGTCGAGACGATCAAAAATATATATAGTCAATATCAATATTTCGAGGTGTTGCAAACGAAATGACTATCAGGAAGGCCGATCAGGATAGAATAGGGCAGCAATAAAAGGTCTTTGCTAGGAGAGGAAACTTTTTACCTTTAAATTGGGATGGGTCCTCCTGTGGACCTGGGGATCTTTAAGAAGTGGTAATTTTTTTGAATGTAGATAACCAATACAAAAAAAAAAAAAAAAAAATAAATTAGTGCGGATCTAAACGAAACCCAAAGCCCTGATTATCTTTATCGCCACCCTCCAAATGGTTGACATTATGTGTCTCAAACAAAAACGTGCTTCAGAACGATGCTGATATTATTTCAGGATCCGCCCCCTAAACTTCTTTCAAACTGGGCATGTTTGCCTACTAAGGCAATAAGGAATTTGATATCCAATTTTGAGGTCAAGTGTTTGGGGTTAGTCTCACCCCATAAACTCCCCCTAAAACAATGTCTATTTGGGCTCAAATAAAAGAACTTTGAAAGTAGAGCACGATGCTAATATGCTTTCCGGGACTAAGTTCGAGGGTGGCCGCCCCACCCTACATATCTCACAAACTGGACATATATGTGGATTATGGCAAAAAGGGGCTTGAATCTGATATCTGTGTAATGGCCAAGTTTTTCAGAGACGTCTCACCTAAACTCCCCTTAACCCCATACATATGTATATACCAACTATAGCAATATGTAGCTCAAATGTGGTTTTTGGGAGTAGAGTATGAAACTGATATCAACTTTCGGGGCAAAGTGTTTGGCTACTCCAATCCACCACCAACACCAAGATAATTAAGTAGATCTAACATCCAAACTATAATGGGGGGGACTCCCCCGTGTCCAATTTTCAAAAACGCCACATTGGATCGAAATATCTATAAGGCCGTAACAGCACTCCCAAATATGACTTAATTTCTGACCGTGCGGGTATTGGGCTTAGAACAATAAGAAAGCGAAAGAAGGTGGAGTGAGCCCCGTCCAGCTAGTCCCATATAAATATACACCCTGTATTTTACCGTGTTTCTCAAAGTTGTCCGGGGGCGTGTTACTGGCCAAGCGCTCCAACCGCATGGGTTTTGTGGGATTGCACATTTATCTCTCGTTGTGGCTAGTCGCTTGCTCCAAAATCCGACGCTCGCCTCCAGCCGCCCCTAACCAGGGAACAGACGCTGTTGCTGGCCATTGGTTATTTGAAGGCGCCAATAACTCGCCTTGTCATCTCGAGTATCATTTGCACTCAGCATTTGATTGAAAGCCAGTGCCACCTGACTCTTCACTGAGACTCTCCTCTCGAAAATCCCAGAAAGCCTTGCACAACCGAGGAGATAAAGAAAATGGAGAAAGTTGGGAACCACAACTTTGAGACAGTCAGTAACTTTATCTACCTCGGCACCGCAGTAACCGAAACGAATGACACCAGTTTTGAGATTAAGCGAAGAATGATACTGCCAAACAGATGCTACTTTGGACTAAGTAAGCAGTTTAGAAACAAGGCCACCTCTCGACAGACGAAGATTACGCTATACAAGACACTGATACTACCCGTGCTGTTATAAGGTTCTGAAGCATGGGTATTTGTGAAAGCAGATAAGTCAGTGCTTGGAGTATTTGAGAGAAAGAATGGATGAAGAAGCTCCAGCAAAGAATTCTTTTCGAAGGCAAACACGGCGTTACACGCAAACCGGAAAGACCAAAAGCCCGATGGAAAGATCATTTTGCGGGAGACACTTCTTTAAGATAAGAACCTTATATTATTCAACTGATTTCAAAATGTTTAATCAATACATCCCATGTTGGGTAAAGTGTCCAACAAATTTTAAAATATTAAGTGAAATCGATAAAAATACATATTTTATATTGCAGCTTTGTGAATCAATTCCTTGAAATGGGGACACATGTAGTTTAAATGGCCAAGCAAATACCAGAGTTAAACTGTCGCACTGTAGCAATCCCACTTTTATTTTTAGCAGTAAGCGAGCTTTTTTAAAATTGTAAATTTTGTCTGATTTGTCCTGGAGGTCGCAACATTTGTAAACTGACCTTTTATTAGTTTGGAACATTGCAATCCCATACTTTTCCATTCATCCATAACTATCCAAAATTGTTTTGCATAGAAGTATAACAAAGGACAATTTTTATGCAGAACTTGTATATGTATATATGTACATATATATTTTCTTTATTTGTTATTGTAATATTTTATATACATTAGAAAAATATATGACCAATAGTATAATATTCAGCGTGAACATAGGGCATCATACAGAAAATGGTATAGAACAAGTAAAAAGGCGTTAAGTTCGGCCGGGCCGAACTTTGGATACCGACCACCTCGGGGATTGTGTATAACAAAATATTGGTCTTTTAAGTAGCTATATCTAAAAATAGACCGATCTGAACCCTATACGACACGGATGTCGAAGAGCCTACTATAAGTCACTGTGTCAAATTTCAGTGAAATCGGATTATAAATGCACCTTTTATGCGGCCAAGACTTTAAATCGAGATATCGGTCTACATGGCAGCTATATCCAAATCTGGACCGATTTGGGCCAAGTTGCAGAAATATGTCGAAGAGCCAAACATAACGCAATGTCTCAAATTTGGGCGAAATCAGACAATAAATGCGCTTTTTATGGGCCCAAAACCTTAAATCGAGAGATAGGTCTATATGGCAGCTATATTCAAATCTGGTCTGATCTGGGCCAAACTGAAGGAGGACGTCGAAGAGCCAAACACAGCTCACTGTCTCAAATTTCAGCGATATCGGACAAAAAATGCGCCTTTTATGGCCCCAAAACCTAAAACCGAGAGATCAGTCTATATGGCAGCTATATCCAAATCTGAACCAATCTTGGCTAAATTGACGATGGATGTCGAAGGTCCTACCACAACACACTATCCCAAAATTTAGCAAAATCGGGTAATAAATGTGGCTTTTATGAACCTAAAACCCTAAATCGGAGGATCGGTCTATATGGCAGCTATATCTAAATCTGAACCAATCTAGGCCAAATTGAAGAAGGATATCAAACTCACTCTCCCAAGTTTCAGCAAAATCGGATAATAAATGTGGTTTTTAAGGGCCTAAGACCCTAAATCGGAGGATCGGTCTATATGGCAGCTATATTCAAATCTAAACCGATCACAGCCTAATTTATGAATGATGTCGAAGGGCCTAACGCAACTCACTGTCCCAAATTTCAGCAAAATCGGATAAGAAATGTGGCTTTTATTGGCCTAAGACCCTAAATCGGAGGATCGGTCTATGTGGCAGCTATATCCAAATCTGGACCGATCTGGCCCAAATTGAAGAGGAATGTCGAGGAGCCCAACACAACTCACTGTCCCAAATTTCAGCGAAATCGGATAATAAGTGTGGCTTTTATGGCCATAAGACCCTAAATCGTAGGATCGGTCCATATGGCAGCTATATCTAAATCTGAACCGATCTGTCCAAATTGACAAAGGATGTCGAAGGGCCTTATACAAGTCACTGCCCCAAAATTTCAGCAAAATCGGGTAATAATTCTGGCTTTTATGGGCCTAAGACCCTACATCTGCGGATCGGTCTGTATGGGGGCTGTATTAAGATATAGTCCGATATAGCCCATCTTCGAACTAAGCCTGCTTATGAACAAAAAAATAATCTGTGCAAAGTTTCAGCTCAATATCTCTATTTTTAAAGACTGTAGCGTGATTTCAACAGACAGCCGGACGGACATGTCTAGATCGTCTTAGATTTTTAGGCTGATCAGGATATATATACTTTATAGGGTCGGAAATGGATATTTCGATGTGTTGCAAACGGAATGACAAAATGAATATACCCTCATCCTTCGGTGGTGGGTATTAAAATATTTGGAGGTAAAACATGCATTGACATTTCCGTACAAACATTACTGAAGTTTATTGCGATGTGATGTTTTTATACCCTCCACCATAGGATGGGGGTATACTAATTTCGTCATTCGGTTTGTAACACCTCGAAATATGCGTCTGAGACCCCATGAAGTATATATTTTCTTGATCGTCGTGTCATTAAGACGATCTAGCCATGGCCGCCCGTCTGTCCGTCTGCCTGTCGAAGGAGCAAAGTTAGCCACTTGAAATTTTGCACAAATACTTCTTATTAGTGTAGGTCGGTTGGGATTGTCAATGGGCCAATTCGGTCCATGTTTTGATATAGCTGCCATATAAACCGATCTTGGGTCTTGACTTCTTGAGCCTCTAGAGGGCGCAATTTTTATCTGATTTGACTGAAATTCTGAAACTAGTGTTATGGTAGCACTTCCATTATTTGTGTTAAGTATGTTTCAAATCGGTTCATAATCTGGAATAGCTATCAAAAAAACCGATGTTGGATGTTGACTTTTTGAGCCTATAGAGCGCGCAATTCTCATTCGATTTGGCTGAAATTTTGCATGAGGTGTTTTGTTATGAATTCCCATAACTATGCTTTGTATGGCGCAAATAGGTATATAACCTGATATAGCTGCCATTTAAACCGATCTGGGGTCTTGACCTTTTGAGCCTCTAGAGGGTGCAATTCTTATCCGATTTGGCAGAAATTTTGTACAACGGCTCGTGACCTTCAACATACGTGCCTAATATGGTCTGAATCAAACAATAGCTTGATACAGCTCCCATATAAACCTATCTCCCGATTTTGTGTCTTGAGCCCCTACAAGACGTAATTCTTAGCCGAATGAACTGAAATATTACACAATGACTTCTACAATGTTCAGCATTCATTTATGGCCCGAATCGGACTATAACTTGATATAGCTCCAATAGCATAACAGTTCTTATTCAATATTCTTTGTTTGCCTAAAAAGAGATACCGCGCATAGAACTCGACAAATGCGATCCATGGTGGGGGTATATAAGAATCAGCCCGGCCGAACGTAGCACGCTCTTACTTGTTTCTTTTTTCTTACTAAGAATATACACTTTAATATCCTTAAAGTGGCAAAAGACCTTTTGGCTTGAGACCTTTTGTACCATAAAAGGACAAGTGGCTGCGATTGCAAAGCATAAAAAGAAAACTTTTTTGTTATTTAGCACCAAAAAAAAGGCTCAGAGTTTCTTTTGCAAATGACAAAAGCGGCATTCGTACAACACAACTCTTTGAAAGCTACTAAGAAATATTAACTTAATGGTACATTTTCATTGTTTGACTTCATTCAAAGCTGGTACATCCTTTTTTTGTCTACTTCGTTTACATCCAAATCCGCCAGAATAAAAGAATAAAGCTAACTAAAGAAAAAACGTAGGGACTTCTATGTATTATGCTTTGAAAAAGAAACCTGACATAAAGAAAACGCCCCTTTTTTCAAATGAAATCCTAAAGTTGCAAACATATGTCAAAATAAGACATATTTGCAAATACCAAAATTATCTGATGTCAAAAGTAAAAACTGGTTAATACGACTTTTGTTTTCTCTCTTTTATTTGTTGTTTCTCTCTTCAATTGGTGGGTTATTTTTAAAGCCGTCAGCGATTTTTTAACAACTGCTTTTGTTTTTGTGAGTGTATTAAACGGCCATAATTTACGAATTTTAGGAGTCATTGCTGTTAAATTTCGAGAGAATCCGTTAACAAATGACAATTTTATTGCAATATTTCTCAAAATCTGATGAAAATATATATGGGAGCTATATATTAATCTGAACCGATTTCGGCCAAACTTTATACATATTGTGGTTGTTGTCGAGGAAAGCGTAATAAAAAAAGTTGGTCAATAAATGTGCCTGCAGTGGCTCTAGGAGTGAAAATTGTCCGATATATATATGAGAGCAATATATAAATCTGAACTGATTTCCATGAAATTCACCATTAATGTCGAGAGTCATAAGAAAATCCGTCCTGCTAAATTTCGAGAGAATCGGTTAACAAATGACAATTTTATTGCATTATTACTGCAAATCGGTCGAAAATATATATGGGAGCTATATCTAAATCTGAACCGATTTAACTCAATTTCAATAGTCTTTATCTTGAGGACGAAGAACATGCCTGTACCTGATTTGAAGAGGATCGATTGAAAATTGCGACCTGTAGTTTGGACACAAATTAACATGGACAGACGGACATAGCTAAATCAAATCAGAAAGTGATTCTGAGTCGATCGGTATACTTATCAATGGGTCTACCTCTCTTTTTTCTGGGTGTTACAAACAAAATCCCTTAGTTATAATACCCTGTGCCACAGTAGTGGTGTAGGGTATAAAAATATTTTTGTTCGGTATGAATTTGAAAACAAAGTTTTGTTGCAATGGTAAATTTGTCGCAGGTTAGGTAAGGTTGCATGTGGCAAATATTAATCCACCCCATTCCACTATGGACATACACCTAAACCAGTAATCGACTTGTTGTGAACTCTACATACAAAAAAGTTGCCTTTCAAAAAAAATCTTAGTTTGGAATTCCGCACTTTTTACAAAATCCCTAATTATTGTTCATGCCTGTCCCTTAAGTTGGTTCATGTCTCATCGTCTTCCCCACATGCTATTACTTGCCGCACCGATTTTGCTTTACTGAGCTTGTAGTCCTATGTGCCCCGTTGTGATACCGAAAGCTATACTGACCTCCTTCTTACTTCCTTTTAGTAACAGCCTCGTTTTCTTCGGATCCGAATCTACCATACGATTTTCGTTGTCTTATCGACCGTTTCGCTGTTCCACTGACCTCCTTCCTACTTCTTTTCAGTAATAGGTCCGTTTTCTCACGATTCATATCTCCCCATACGGTTTTCGTTGAATTTCCGACCATTTCAGTAAGGGCGTGCGTCACCCATGCCCTTAACTCAGACAGCGTCGTCTCGAAAAGCTTCGGGTTAACCTGGTTTATTGACAGCAGTCCTCTGGCCTTCAGTGCCAAATCGTCTGCTCCTTCATTCCCCTTTACTCTGCTTTAACCCGGCACCTAAACGGTACTGATCGTGCCATCCCCAGAGAAGCACTAAATTCCTTCTTTCACACCAAGACTGTTCATGACTTTATCATCCTGATTGTTATTGGCCATCAAAGTTTATTATCCGTATAGATCCTAATACTCGACGTTCTTGCGTTTACACCACACCAACCTACGCATTCCATGATCACCCGGATCTTTGCCTGCAGGATCGTATTATGGTCAGGCAGTCGGAAACAGAGCTCAGTCCCTGGGTTCTCAATGTAGACCCCACTCTGTTCTCTAGCTTTGATCCATCTGTATGGCGTGTTCTTCCAGATGGCAATATTGTACTGTGCCGCTGACAGCAGTGCCTCGTACTCGATCTCAAATGTCTTCCCAGGTATCCGATCGGAAACCTCTTCCATTCCTTCCAGGTTTCATTTCGTCGTCCTCGATTATACGGCGAGGGTATGACCTGCTCCTATCCGTTATCCTTTCCTCCATTGCCTAAGTCTAATAGACGCAGTAGTTGCCTCACTCTTTATCTGTGTGTCAATGGGTTAGATATTAATGACTCCAGTGCCCTGGTGGGTGGGGTTCACCCCGTCTATACCAAGAGAACATGTTCTCTGAACCTGTTTTATGGTCCTAATGTTGCATTTGTTCCCCATTGCTGTTCACAAAACTCTCCTGTAGATCCACTGGATTATCCTCGGATACAGGTCACGTTTCAAGCCTACGGCCCTTTTGCACAGTTACCATTATCTGTTAGCCTTCTCAGTACGCTCTTGATTGTGATACTTCCAATTAATTTTTATTTGCCAAGATCATGTTAAGTATTTAACATCGTCAGTTATCGAAATAGTGCTACGGACGAAACGTGGTGCGTCAAATTGGCCCACCTTCATCTCAATGGTGAACAGGTAGATTGTAGTCTTCTTTGAATTAACATTGAGACTCCAAGGTCTATCCCAGTTGTATGGCATCTCCAAGACTCCTTCGGCACTTCTGCATAGCTGATTCGGATCCTTACCCGTTAGATGTATTATAACATCATTTGCCGCGTAGACGGGTTCAAATACGTCATTTGTTGGGAGTGACGATAAAAAAGTCCCCTGTGGAATGCCCTGTTCTACCTTTTCCCATATATATGGGTCGAGGGACCCACAATTTATCCACCTTTTCCTTAGTGTATGGTTAAGCCAATCTCTAAGGACCTGGTCCTCCACCCGGTACTGGTTTAAGGATTGGATCAATATGTCGGTCAACCCATTATTTAACACTCCCTCGATGTCAATGCATACTGCTAATGTGTACGTCTTGGCATAGGCATGCTGTTTGTATTTGAGCAGTTCGCTGGATGGCCTACTCTTTATCATGGTATATGCAATATGTTCCATAGTTTCGAGCGGCAACGACGTAAAGCTTATAGCTTTGTAGTTCTTTGGTGTTGCATAACTAGCCTTGCCGGGCTTGGTTATAAATACCACCATTGCCTCCTGCCAGGCTTTTGCATTATTTGCTAGTCCTAAGCAGGCTGTGAATATAGTAGCCAGAAAGGGGCACCAGGTAGTTACCCCCCTTCTGTAGTAGCGCCGGAAAGTTTTGATCAAGTTTGGAGGAAATACATTTTTTGAAGCTCCTCAAGCCTTTTTTATACCCTCCACCATAAGATGGGGGGTATACTAATTTCGTCATTCTGATTGTAACTACTCGAAATATTTGTCTGAGACCCCATAAAGTATATATATTCTTGATCGTCGTGAAATTTTATGTCGATCTAGCCATGTCCTTCCGTCTGTTCGTCCGTCTGTCTGTCCGTCCGTCCGTCCGTCTGTCTGTCGAAAGCACGCTAACTTCCGAAGGAATAAAGCTAGCCGTTTGAAATTTTGCACAAATACTTCTTATTAGTGTAGGTCGGTTGGTATTGTAAATGGGCCATATCGGTCCATGTTTTGATATAGCTGCCATATAAACCGATCTTGCACGACGTGTTTTGTTATGAAATCCAACAACTGTCCCAGTATGGTTCAAATCGGTTTATAACCTGATATAGCTGCCATATAAACTGATCTTGGGTCTTGATTTCTTGAGCCTCTAAAGTGCGCAATTCTTATCCGATTCAAATGAAATTTTGCACGACGTGTTTCGTTAATATATCTAACAGTTGTGATCAAATCGGTCCATAACCTGATATAGCTGTCATATAAACCGATCTGGGGTCTTGACTTCTTGAACCTCTAGAGTGCGCAATTCTTATCCGATTGGAATGAAATTTTGCATGACGTGTTTTGTTATGATATCCAACAACTGTGCCAGGTATGGTACAAATCGGTCTATAACCTTATATAGCTGTCATATAAACCGATCTTGGGTCTTGACTTCTTGAGCCTCTAGCAATTCTTATCCAATTTGAATTTTGGCATGTAATATTTTGTTATGATATCCAACAACTGTGCCAAATATGGTTAGAATCGATTCATAACCTGATATAGCTGTCATATAAACAGATCTGGGGACTTGACTTCTTGAGCTTCTAGAGGTCGCAATTCCTATCCGATTTGGCTGAAATTTCGCAAGACGTTTTTTATTGTTACTTTCAACAACTATGTCAAATAAAGTACAAGTCGGTTCATAACCTGATTTAGCTGCCATATAAACCGATCTGGGATCTTGACTTCTTGAGTCTCTAGAGGTCGCAATTATTATCCGATTTGCCTGAAATTTTGTACGACGTATTCTCTCATGACCATTAACATACGTGTTTATTATGGTCTGAATCGGTGTATAGCCCGATACAGCTCTCATATATATCGATCTCTCTATTTTACTTCTTGAGCCCACAAAGAGCGCAATTCTTATTCGAATTGGCTGACATTTTACACAGGTCTCCAACATAAATATAATTTAATTGTGGTCCAAACCGGACCATATCTTATTATCGCTCTAATAGCAGAGCAAATCTTTTCTTATATCCTTTTTTTGCCTAAGAAGAGATGCCGGGAAAAGAACTCGACAAATGCGATCCATGGTGGAGGGTATATAAGATTCGGCCCGGCCGAACTTAGCACGCTCTTATTTGTTTATTATAAATTCCTCAATGGAAAGCCTTCAATCAATCTCATTATTTCAAGACTCCGGAGTCTCCGCGAGTTCCTTCGTATCCCGTGGAAAATGTGTTTTCTTCGTTATCTCTTCTCTCACTCCCATGTCGTATACTAACGTTTCATTTGGGAGATGGGTTTTTGAGAGAAACTTTTATGTTGGCGGCGTTATTAACGCCATCCACTTGTTCGTACAAAAGTTTTCGGGTGGCAAGTTTTTGAGCTCCGTTAAGCTTATTGTATTCCTAGAGCCGTATGAAATGTATATCACAATAAATATCCACTCTTTTACAAAGTGATTAGTTATGAAGTCTGCGGACCTCTTCCTAATGATGCGTATCTTCCCGGTCATCCTGGTGTTGTCGGAGAGTCGAAAGGCAGATAAAAAGTTTCGAGGTATGCTCCACCGTTTCCCTGTCTCACCACTGTTGTATCCGAAACTAACAACTCTGGGGAAAATAAATAATTTAAATTTTTATGCGTATGATTACCATTCGACACTAATGAGTACATACGCCATACACCACCTGGTCACGCGTATTCAAAAGCAAACTATTTACTTGGCAAACAATTATTGACACATCACATCGCCATACCATGGGTGTTAAGAACTTTGTCATGCATTTTTATACCCCCCACCGAAGGAAGGGGGTATATTCCTTCTGTCATTCCGTTTGCAACACATCGAAATATCCATTTCCGACCCTATAAAGTACATATATTCTTGATCAGCGTAAAAATCTAAGACGATCTATGTCCGTCCGTCTGTCTGTTCAAATCACGCTACAGTCTTTAAAAATAGAGATATTGAGCTGAAATTTTGTAAAGATTCTTTTTTTTGTCCACAAGCAGGTTAAGTTCGAAGATGGGCTATATCGGACTATATCTTGAAATAGCCCCCATATAGACGGATCCGCCGATTTAGGGTCTGAGGCCCAAAAAAGCCACATTTATTATCCGATTTTGCTGAAATTTTGGACAGTGGTCTCTCGATTTAAGGTCTTGGGGTCATAAAAGGCACATTTATAGTCAGATCTTGCCAAAATTTGAGACAGTGATTTGTGTTAGGTCCTTCGACATCTTTCTGCAATTTGGCCCAGATCGGTCCAGATTTGGATGTAGCTGCCATATAGACCGATCTCTCGATTTAGGTTTTGGGGCCATAAAAGTCGCATTTATTTTCCGATGTTGCCGAAGTTTGGGACAGTGAGTTGAGTTGGACCCTTCGACATTCTTCTTCAATTTGGCCTAGATTGGTTCAGATTTGAATATAGCTGCCATATAGACCGATCTCTCGATTTAAGGTTTTGTGACCATAAAAGGCGCATTTATTATCCGATTTCGACGAAATTTGGGACAGTGAGTTGTGTTAGGCTCTTCGATGTTTTTCTGCAACTTGGCCTAAATCGGTCCAGAATTGCATATAGCTACCATATAGACCGATATCTCGATTGAAAGTCTGGGCCCCATAAAAGGCGCATTTATAGTACGACTTCACTGAAATTTGACACAGTGACTTATGTTAGGCTTTTCGACATCCGTGTCGTATATGGTTCAGATCGGTGTATTTTTAGATACCAATATTTTGTTATTCAGAATTGAACAATGACTTGTACTTATTAGTATTTGGTCCAAATCGGAACATATTTCGATATATTGGGTTGCCCAAAAAGTAATTACGGATTTTTTATATAGTCGGGGTTGACAAATTTTTTCACAGCTTGTGACTCTGTAATTGCATTCTTTCTTCTGTCTGTTATCAGCTGTTACTTTTAGCTTGCTTTGGAAAAAAAGGGTAAAAAAGTATATTTGATTAAAGATCATTCTAAGTTTTATTAAAAATGCATTTACTTTCTTTTAAAAAATCCTCAATTACTTTTTGGGCAACCCAATAGCTGCTATGGGGCATAAGTTATGCATTTTTAACTGGATTTTGACGAAAGGTGGTTCACATATATACCCGAGGTGGTGGGTATCCAAAGTTCGGCCCGGCCGAACTTAACGCCTTTTTGCTTGTTTCATTTTCCATTTCTTCCTTACAACAGAAGAGAGAAGTCTAAAAGTTACTCTATTTTTAAGCATTGCTGATATGCAATTTTGACAATGTCTGGTATATGACTTCATTATTTTTACCATATATCTCTACTATGGTACAAGGCATGGCTGCAAAACTTGCTCGACTCCGACTCCGAAGCCAAATGTTGTTCAACTCGAGAGTCGATTCGATTGTAAAAAATACTTAAGTGCTAATTTAGAATAGCCACCACCAGGGGTTCTGCTGAAAGTTTCCAAAAATTAATTTAGTTGAAGGGCACTTGTGTACTTTATGTGACGTTCCAAACTTCTTGAAAATGAAGCAAAAATGTAATATTACAGGGGCCGAAGTAGTCTAAATGGATGGTCGGTTCAGATGGGAGCTTTATCAGGATTCAGACCGAAACGCTCCTGTAAAATTTAGCTTAACCCGACAATAGCGGGAGCGGAAGATCGGTTTATTGAGGCTTTACCAGGTTATGGGCTGATTTAGGTCATACTTGGCTCGATTGTTTAAAGTCTTAACAGAATACATCGAGCAAAAAAAATCTGCTAAATCGGACAAAAATTGCGGCTTCCAGGGGCTTAGTATGTCGAATCGGGAGATTGGTTCATAAGGGAGCTATATTGCGCCGATTTGGACCGTACTTGGCAGGTTTGTTGGAAGTCATAACAAAACACCCCATGTGAAATTTCGGTCTAATCGGATTAGAATTGGGGCTCAAAAAAATCAAATTGAAAGCAGGGCAAAAATTGCTCTGGAGTCGATTCTTGAATGTATTGTAATTTAGTTAAAAACTAGTAAGGAAAAGCAAAAATCGGGCGGTGCGGGCTGTATAATACCCTACACCTACCCTATAAATACAATGTGAGTCCTATATCCAATTCTGAACAAATTTTGATGGACCTCGGCGAGCAAATATGTTTAAACTGTAAAAACTACGGTTGACAAATGACAACATTATGGCAAGTTACCCAAAATCTGACGAACATATATATGGGAGCTATATTTACTTCTGAACCGATTTCGAGAAAAACTTCTCAGATAATGTAGTAGTCGTCGAGGAAAGTGTTGTGCAAAATTTTGGCAAGATTGGTCAATAAATGCGTTTGAAGAGGCTCTTGGAGTAAAAGTCGGGCGATATACATATATGACAGCTATATCTAAATCTGGGCCAATTTCTTTGAAATTCACCAGTAATGTCGAGAGTTATAAGAAAATCCTTGCTGCCAAATTTCGGTTAACAAATGAGCACTTTATTGCAATATTTCTAAAAATCGGACAAACTTACGTATGGGAGCTTTATCTAAATCTGAACCGACTTCTAGCAAACTTATTAGATATTGTGGCTGTTGGCGAGGAAAGCGTTGCACAAAGTTTTGGCAACATTGGTCAATAAATGCGATTGCAGTGACACTAGAACCTAAAATCAGGCGATATATATGATTGCTATATCCAAATCTGATTTAGATGAAATTCAATGTCAAGAGTCATGAGGAAATCCTTCCTGCCAAATTTCGGAAGAATCGGTTAACAAATGACCATTTTATTGCATTATTACTGAAAATCGGACGAACATATGCCGTACTTTGAATATCAACCACCATGGATAAATCAACCATCCTCTTTTATAACAACTCCACTACTATATCCATAGTAATATGCAAATGTGGGCTGGTCTGGATCGTATTTGATTCAGTTCCCAAGAACTCTTATACATGTCACAGATTTACAGAAATCCGACAACAAATCTGCTTTTTATGATATCATGGGCTATTTGGCAAAAATGATAGCTCGGTCTATATGGCAAAAATGCAAATCTTGCCCATGAACATTCCACTAAGGAACAGGGGCAAACTTCTCACATATCAATGATTGCAGTCCGATTCAAGTTTAAGTTCAATGATAAGGGGTCTCCTTTTTATAGCCGAGTCCGAACGGCGTGCCGCATGGGAAAGTACCTCACAAATGTCGCCAGCCTTAGGAGGGGAAAACCACCGCTGAAATGTTTTTCTGATGGTCTCGCCAGGATTCGAACCCAGGCGTTCAGCGTCATAGGCAGCTATATCTAAATATAGTCTAACCTGGACCGTATTTAGGTTTGATGACGGAAGGCTTTAAAGAGCTCACTGTTTCAGGTTTCAGCGAAATCAGGTTATAAATGCAGCTTTTATCGGCTCAAGACCCTTAATCGGTAGATCGGTCTATATGATAACTATATCTGAGTATAGACCGATCTGAACCAAATTTGGAAATTGGAAGGATTAAATCAGCTCACTGTTTCAGGTTTCAGTGAAATCGGGTTATAAATGCAGAAGACCCTTAATCGGTAGATCGGTCTATATGACAGCTATTGGGTTGCCCAAAAAGTAATTGCGGATTTTTCATATAGTCGTCGTTGACAAATTTTTTCAACGGCTTGTGACTCTGTAATTGCATTCTTTCTTCTGCCAGTTATCAGCTGTTACTTTTAGCTTGCTTTAGCAAAAAGTGCGCGAAATTTTGTTTACATTTGTTTGTTTGGCGTCAATTTTAATATGGGTACCCCACATGTATTGAAAGAAATTCATTTAACAAACCGAATCAACGCTTGTGATATGCACCTTAAACGCAATGAACTCGATCCGTTTTTAAAACGAATCATAACTGGAGATGAAAAATGGATTGTTTACAACAACCTTAGTCGAAAACGATCATGGTCCAAGCATGGTTAACCAGCTCAAACTACTTCAAAGGCTGATATTCACCAAAAGAAGGTTATGCTGTCTGTTTGGTGGGATTGGAAGGGTGTGGTATATTTTGAGCTGCTTCCAAGGAACCAAACGATTAATTCGGATATTTACTGTCAACAATTGGACAAATTGAATACAGCCATCAAGGAGAAGCGACCAGAATTGGTCAATCGTAAAGATGTCATATTCCACCAGGACAACGCTAGACCGCACACATCTTTGGTCACTCGCCAAAAACTGAGTGAGCTTGGCTGGGAACTTTTGATGCATCCATCATATAGCCCTGACCTTGCACCATCAGACTACCTTTTATTTCGATCTTTGCAGAACTCCTTAAATGGTAAAACTTTCGGCAATGATGAGGCTATAAAATCGAACTTGGTTCAGTTTTTTGCAGATAAAGGCCAGAAGTTCTATGAGCGTGGAATACTAAATTTGCCAGGAAGATGGCAAAAGTTTATCGAACAAAATGGCAATTATATATTTGATTAAAGTTCATTCAAAGTTTTATTAAAAATGTATTTACTTTCTTTTAAAAAATCCGCAATTACTTTTTGGGCAACCATATATCTGAGTATGGACCGATCGGAACCAAATTTGAACCAGCTCACTGTTTCAAATTTCAGCGATATCGGATAATAAATGCAGCTTTCAGGGGTTTCAGACCCTATATCAGCAGATTGGTCTACAAGACCACTATTTCCAAATATGGTCCGATCTGAACCATATTTGAGTCGGATGTCGGGAGGCTTAAAACAACTTACTGCTTCTCATTTAGTCTAAATCGGATAATAAATGCGCCTGTTACGGGCTTAAGACACTAAACTGGCATATCGGTCTATACGGCAGCTATATGTAAATATGGTCCGATATGGACCATTCAAGAACTTGACCCGCGTATAGAAGACATAAGGGTTCGTGGAAAATTTCAACTCAATATCTCAATTTTTAAAGACTGTAGCTTGATTACAACAGACGGACGGACAGACGGATAGACACACGGATCGAAGTATATATACTTTGCAGGGTCGGAAATGAATGTTTCGATGAGTTGCAAACGGAATGACTAAATGAATATACCCCCTATCCTATGGTGGTGGGTATTAAAACGAATAGAAAGACCGATGGCTATGAGGACACACTGAAATGGCTTGTGGAATAAGAATCAGGAGGAGTTCTTGAGTCAATCGATATACTGCAACATTTCTTCAGAAGTGATGCAGGGTGTAATTAACTTTTAACGACTAGTGCAATGTATATAAATATATACATACATTGTGTAAGAACCTTAAATCTTCAAATGGATTCCCTTAATAGTACATACCTATCCACATTAGGATATCGTAATATGGAAGGTATGAGATTCTCCATTTGAAAAAATTTCCGTACAAGTAAAACTTATGCTACAACAACTTTTTTTTTCACACTCTTATGCAGGGATTTAAGATTTGTGGTTGACAAATGATCTATTCACCGAAAAGAATCACAGCTAAGCAAAATGAATTGCCAATGGAATACCAATGAGTCTTGCCGTTGGAAATAACATGAACTAAAAACCACAACTCGAAATAGATTGAGAGCCAATTTTATCCATTCACGCTGCTAAAAGTAATTTTGTGTTACCACAAAAAGGTCACGTTCTTGCCACAGGAAAACTTTAAAAGTTTAAACAATGACTGATTTCTGTGTGAAGCTTGGGACGTGACTTCCAATCAACAATTGATTAAGGTGTGTTTCGAGGGATTGTCAAGATAATAAAAATAATTTAAACAATGATAAATTATGAAAATTGAGATAAAACAATTTTGAAAATGTCATAATGCACTTGTGTACGAGGTCCGTTGAACTGAAAGGTGAATTTTGAAATTTCTTGGGCTGAGTGCATTTTTTTTTATACCCACCAACGAAGGATGGGGCATATTAACTTTGTTATTCCGTTTGCAACACATCGAAATATCCCTTTCCGACCCTATAAAGTATAAATATTCTTGATCTGCGGAAAAATCTAAGACGATCTAGCCATGTCCGTCCGTCTGTCTGTTGAAAGCACGCTACAGTCTTTAAAAATAGAGATATTGATCTGAAATTTTGCACAGATTCTTTTTTTGTTCATTAGCAGGTTAAGTTCGAAGATGGGCTATATCGGACTATAACTTGATATAGTCCCCATATAGACCGATCCGCCAATTTAGGGTCTTAGGCCCATAAAAACCACATTTATTATCCGATTTTGCTGAAATTTGGGACAGTGAGTTGTGTTAGGCCCTTGAACATCTTTCTTCAGTTTGGCCCAGATTGGTTCAGATTTGGATATAGCTGCCATATAGACCGATCCGACGATTAAGGATTTTAGGATCATAAAAGCCACATTTATTATCCGATTTTGCTGAAATTTGGGACAGTGAGTTGTGTTAGGCCCTTCGACATCCTTTTTCAATTTGGACCAGATCGGTCCAGATTTGAATATAGCTGCCATATAGACCGATCTCTCGATTTAAGGTTTTGTGCAAATAAAAGGCGCATTTATTGTCCGATGTCGCCAAAATTTGGTACAGTGAGTTAAGTTAAGCCCCTCGACATATTTCTCCAATTTGGCCTAGATCGATCAAGATTTGGATATAGCTGCCATGTTTACTGATCTCTTGATTTAAGGTTTTGGGCCTATAAAAAGCGCCGAAATTTGGGACAGTGAGTTGTCTTAGGCTCTTCGAAATTTTTCTGCAACTTTGCTTAAATCGGATTTGGATATAGCTACTGCAACAGTGCGTTGCGTAAGTTCGTTCGATATTCTTCTTCAATTTGGCTTAGATCGGTCCAGATTTAGATATAGCTGCCATATAGATCTATCTCTATTTAAGGTTTTTGGCCTATAAAAGGCGCACTTATTGTCCGATTTCGCCGAAATTTGGGACAGTGAGATGTGTTAGGCCCTTCGATGTCGTTATGAAATTCGGCCCAAATCGGTTCAGATTTGGATATAGCTGCCATATAGACCGATCTCTCGATTTTAGGTTTTGGGCCTATAAAAGGAGCATTTATTTTCGATTTCGCCGAAATTCGGGACAATGAGTTGTGTTAGGCCCTTCGACATATTTCTGCAATTTGGGCCAGATCAGTCCAGTTTTGGATATAGCTGCTATATAGACCGATCTCTCGATTTAGGGTTTTGGGCCCAAAGAGGGCGCATTTATTATCCGATTTCATCGAAATTTGGGACAGGGGCTTGTGTTAGGCACTTCGACATCTTTCTGCAATTCGGCCAAATCGGTTCAGATTTGGATATAGACCGATCTCTCGAATTAAGGTTTTGGGCCTATAAAAGGCGCATTTATTGTCCGATTTCGCTGAAATTTTGGGACAGTGGCTTGTGTTAGGCCCTTCAACATCCAATTTAAATACAACCTAGATTGGTCCAGATTTGGACCAGATTTGCCATATAGTCTGATCTCTCTACTTAAGCTCTTGGGCCTATAATAGGCGCATTTATTGTCCGATTTCGCTGTAACTTGATGCCTTCAGTTGTGCTTAGCTTCTCAACATCCGTGTTCAATATGGCACATGTCGGTCTAGATTTGGATATAGCTGCCCAGATTTGAATATATCGATTTCCCGATTTAAGGTATTGGGCTTGAATTAAGCGCATTTATTGTCCGATTTCGCTGAAATTTGAGGAAGTGAGTTGTGTTTGGTCCCTGAACATCCGTATTCAGATTCGGATATAACTGCCATATATATCGATCTCCCGATTTAAGGTTTTAGGCCCATAAAAGGTGAATTATTTAAGCAAAATTGCAAATTTTGCCCATGAACATTCCACTAGGAAACAGGGCAAACTTCTCACATATCAATGAGTTCAGTCCGATTCAAGTTTAAGCTCAATATTAAGGGACCTCCTTTTTATAGCCGAGTCCGAACGGCTAGCCGCAGTGCGACATCTCTTTGGAGAGAAGTTTTACATGAAATAGTATCTCACAAATGTCGCCAGCATTAGGAGGGGAAAACCCACGGTAAAAATTTTTTCTGAAAGTGTGGCCAGGATTCGAACTCAGGCGTTCAGCGTCATAGGCGGACATGCTAACCTCTGCGCTGCGGTGGCCTCTTAGCTTTTGACCTCCTTTTTATAGCCGAGTCCGAACGGCGTGCCGCAGTGCGACATCTCTTTGGAGAGAAGTTTTACATGGAATAGTACCTCACAAATGTCGCCAGAATTAGGAGGGGAAAACCACCTGTTAAACTTTTTTCTGATAGTCTCGCCAGGATTCGAATCCAAGCGTTCAGCGTCATAAGCAGACATGCTAACCTCTGCTCTACGGAATTATTTAACCAGTTTCGCTAAAATCTGTCATAATGAGTTTTGTTAGGTCTCTCGACATTCGAACCGACTATGGTCATGATGGGGCAATATTTAGATATAGCTGTCAGATAGACCAATCTGCCGAATTACTTTCTTGGGACCATGGAAACGGTTCGATTTCTATGAAATTTGATATAGTGTTCTGTGTTGGGATTTTCGAAATTCGTGTTAAATATGGTCCAGATTGGTCGTCATTTAGATATAGCTGCGATTTATGTATACCAATCTCTCAATTTAAAGCTTATATAGGGTGATGTTTTTTGCCCCTGTTCCTTAGTGGAATGTTCATGGGCAAAATTTGCAATAGGGCGATGTCTTAGCTATTATCTTTTTGGTAACACTGCCTTAAACAGCTCACGCACGATTCGTGTTTTGTTTCACAGTCAAATATCTTCAGTTTGGTCTATAATATAACCATGAATCGTCTTATCAAAATAAAGAGTGATTTTTTTGAGGTTAGGATTTTCATGCATTAGTATTTGACAGATCACGTGGGATTTCAGACATGGTGTCAAAGAGAAAGATGCTCAGTATGCTTTGACATTTCATCATGAATAGACTTACTAACGAGCAACGCTTGCAAATCATTGAATTTTATTACCAAAATCAGTGTTCGGTTCGAAATGTGTTCATTCACCGTAACATTGCGTCCAACAGCATCTTTGAAAAAATACGGTCCAATGATTCCACCAGCGTACAAACCACACCAAACAGTGCATTTTTCGGGATGCATGGGCAGTTCTTGAACGGCTTCTGGTTGCTCTTCACTCCAAATGCGGCAATTTTGCTTATTTACGTAGCCATTCAACCAGAAATGAGCCTCATCGCTGAACAAAATTTGTCAAAATTTGAACACATTTCGAACCGAACACTGATTTTGGTAATAAAATTCAATGATTTGCAAGCGTTGCTCGTTAGTAAGTCTATTCATGATGAAATGTCAAAGCATACTGAGAATCTTTCTCTTTGACACCATGTCTGAAATCCCACGTGATCTGTCAAATACTAATGCATGAAAATCCTAACCTCAAAAAAATCACCCTTTACGTGCTCTGTGAAGAAAGTTCATAGCGCGCTTCTTCCATTGAGCGACGAAGTTCCTTTTTGGCTCAATTGGTTAAGGTAATAAGTTAAATTGTTGATTTTGGAGTGAAGATCAGCCAGAATCATTACAAGAGCTACCAATGCATCCAGAAAAAGTCACAGTTTGGTGCAGTTTATGGGCTGGTGGCGTCATTGGGACGTACTTCTTCAAAGATGATACGAATCGTAACGTAACTATGAATGGTGAGCGCTACCGTGAGATGGTATCCAACTTCTTTTGCCTATAATGCAAGAGCTTGACTTGCATGCACTTGGTTGCAACAAGACAATGCCACATGCCACACAGCACGCGTAACAATGGACTTATAGAAAGGCGGGTTCGGTGAACATTTTAATTTACTTTCGGGACCGGTCGGTCGGTATAGCCTTCGGTATCATAACGGGAGACATAAGACAACGAGTTCACTTATGCACAATCGGTGCGGCAATTGATAGCATGTGGGGAAAATGATGAGACGTTTGAGCATTTCCTATGTCATTGCCCGACTTTCGCGCCTAACAGGTACCGGAACTTAGGTGGGTACACATTACCAGACATGAGCCAACTTACGGCGTGATATGGAGAACAATTTGGGACTCTGTTATTGGCCCTTTTACTAACCCAGTCTAACCTAACTTTAGTCGATCGGAGTTATATAATCACACTGGGCATAGTTTCATTCTTTTTTGACATGTTTGTAATTGAAGAATAAGGACCATACAACAGGCTCAGAGAACATGTTGCCTTGGCATAGGCGGAGCGATGAGGACCATGCCCACTAGGGCACTGGCGACTATTCTAGATATCCGACCCATTAACATACAGATTAAGTGCGAGGCAGCCACTTCGGCTATGAGACTTAAGGCGATGGTAGAATGGATTGAGGATGGGAGCAGTTCATACCATCGCGGTATAATCGAGTCGACGATAGGAAACCTGAAAGGAAGTGAAGAGGTTTCCGATCGGATACCTGAGATGAACCTTGAAGTCGAGTGTGAGGCACTGCTGCCATCGGCAGTCTTGGATTGACGGAGCCCTAGTAATGCCATCTGGAAAATCATGGTACACGGATGGATCAAAGCTAGAGGACAGAGTGGGCCTGGGGGTCTATATTGAGAACCTAGGGAGTGAGATCTGTTTTAGATTGCCTGACCATAATATGGTCCTGCAGGCGGAAATCCGGGCGATCACGGAATGCGTGAAGTGGTGTAGTGCTAACGCGAGGACGTCGAGTGTGAACATCTTTACATACAATAAAATTGCCATAAGGGCAATACCAACCAGGACGGTAAGATCACGAACAGTCTTGCAGTGTAAGAAGCAGATTAACGCCTTCTCTGAGGATGGAAAAATCCGCATCGTTTGAGTGCCGGGCCATTACGGAGTAAGTGGAAATGAAAGGGCAGACGATTTGGCGGTGAAGGCCAGAGGACTGCCGTCAATAAACTTGGTTAACCTGAAGCCTTTCGGGTCGACGCAGAGCTAGTTAAGGGAGTGGGGGACGAATGCGCATGCAATATTGTGGAGCAGCGTAACGGTCGGTAGAATGGCGAAAAACCTATGGGGGATCCAAGTCGTGAGAAGACGAGGCTATTACTGAAAGGAAGCAAGAAGGAGGTCAGTATAACTATTGGTATCATAATGGGACACATAGGACTACGAGCTCACTTATGTAAAATCAATGCGGCAGGTGATAGCATGTGTAGGGCATGCAGGAAAGACGATGAGAAGTTGGAGCATTTCCTTTGTCATTGCCCGGCTTTCGCGTACAACATATACCGGCACTAAGGTGGAGACACAATACCAGACATGAACCAACTTAGGGGAGTGGTATTGAAAACTATTAAGAATTTTGTAAGTTACACGAAATTCCTAACTTAAAATTTTTCTTTTTAGAGGTTACTTGATAGTTCTTAGAGCGCCAACAAGCCGATTACTGGCTTAGTTGTATGTCCATAGTGGCATGGAGCGGATTAATATCTGCACCCTCTTTTCAACCTATCCTAACCTAGTAATTGAAGAAAGTAATAATACCATTTACCAAGTTGGTGTGCCATACAATTCTTATACCATTCCAATACCATTGACCCAAACTTCTCAACTATAAGCATTAAGTGCCGCAAGTGCCTTCATAATGATTCAAAGACGCTCCTTAAAACATGCTCATATATAATTGTATAATATATTCTCATTATGTTTAAGTGCGGTGTGTTCTGTCATTCTGTGGAAAATATTGCTATAATGATTTCCATTTAATTGCCGTTTTTAATTATCTGCAATGTGTAAAATAGCTACAATTTATTTTCTTTATTTTTATCCGATGATTTAAAATAAAAATTTAAGCCACATATGCTATAAAGAAAAATCAATGAATTCAATAACACATAAGTAAAGAATAACAAAAGGATTAAAGCATAAATGACAATTGATTTTGCTACAGTTGAAAGAATTTAATATCACTCGAACTATTATAGGTTATTAAGTGAGCATTCCCATATTCATATATGAAGTGTACGCATGTTGCATTCAAAAGCAATATGAACAAAAGAAAAGTTATTTTAATTAAAACAACTAAAAAGGCATTAAGTTCGGCCGGGCCGGGCATAAGTCACTGGGTCCAATTTCAACGAAATCGAATAGTAAATGCGCTTTTTATAGGGCCAACACCTTAAATCGAGAGATCGGTCTATATGGCAGCTATGTCCAAATCTGGTCCAATCTGATCCAAATTGAACAAGTAAAAAGGCTTTAAGTTCGGCCGGGCCGAATTTTGGATACCCACCACCTCGGGTGTATATGTAAACCCCATTTCGTCACAATCTGGTGAAAATTGGATATCTTATGGACCCAAATTCGGCACGGACATTGAGTGGTCTTTTTGGCAGACATATCCAATTATAAACCGATCTGAACCATATTAAGGTCGGATATCGTGAGGCTCAGAAAAACTCACTATTTCAAATTTCAGCGAAATCGGGTAATAAATAAAGCTTTTATGGGCTTCAGTCCCCTTATCGGCAGATCGGTCTATATGGCAGCTATATCTAAATATAGTCCGATTAGAACCATATTTAGATCGGATGTTGGGAGGTCTTAACTTACTCACTGTTTCAAATTTCAACGAAATCGGATGATAAATTAAGCTTTTATTGGATTCAGACCCCTGATCAGTAGATCGGTCTATATAGCCGCTATATCTTATTATAGTCCGATCTGAACCATATTTAGGTCGGGTGTTAGGAGCATAAAAATAACTCACTGTTTCAAATTTCAGCGAAATCGGGTAATAAATAATGCTTTTATGGGCTTCAGTCCCCTTATCGGGAGATCGGTCTATATGGCAGCTATATCAAAATATGGACCGATCTGAACCATATTTAGGTCGAGTGTCAGGAGGTTGAAAATAACCCATTGTTTTAAATTTCTGCGAAATTGGTTAAAAAATAAAGCTTTTATGGGCTTCAGACCCTTTATCGGTAGATCAGTCTATATGACAGCTATATCTAAATATAGTCTGATCTGAACCATATTGACATTAGATATTGGGAGGCTTAAAATAAACCATTGTTTTAAATTTCAGCGAAATCGGGTAATAAATAAAGCTTTTATAGGCTTCAGACCCTTTATTGGGAGATCAGTATTGAGTATTATGATCCATTGTCTCTCTGTCCAAGCACTGTTGCAAACGACGCACAGTGGAATGGAAAAAAAAGGAAATAAGTCTGCCATTTTGAAATGGATAGAGATATCTTCATGAAATTTTACATGGTTGTAGCTGAGGTGTTATCCAGTTTTCAATGCATTTCAGGGTCCTAGAAGTCCCAGGGGCCCATTGATCCTTAGCCGAGTTACAATGTTTGCATAGAATTATTGACAGTTGACGGCGGCCACCGTAGCGCAGAGGTTAGCATGTCCGCCTATGATGCTGAATGCCTGGGTTTGAATCCTGGGAAGAACACCATAAAGAAATTCTGCGGTGGTTATCCCCTACTAATGCTGGCGACATTCGTGAGAAACTTCTCCACAAATAGGTGTCGCACTGCGGCACGCCTATTGGACTCGGCTATAAAAAAGAGGCCCCTTATCACTGAGGTTAAAGTTTAATCGGACAGCACTCATTGATATATCAGAAATTCGCCCTCTGTTTCTTAATGGAATGTTCATGGGCAAATTTGTATTTGATAGTTGACATGGTTCAGTGAAGAAACTTTGTTCCTTGTCGTCCATGGCTCCTGAATGAAGCTCAATTAAGGCAATATGAATCTTGCTCTTGTTGATTTGGGTTTAATTATGTGCTGAAAATTCTTTGTTTGCAATTTTCTATTTTATTTGGCTAAGATTGAATTCCTCTATTGCTAATTAGGTATTCCTGCTTTGCAGATTTTTTAAGAGTTTTTTCTCCTCGCCACAAATAAAGAGTCCATTGATAAGGACTCTTTGAAATGTTACTTTTGTTCTTTTGTTAGTTCTTTCCAAACGTATTGACATACGGCAATATTGATTTGTATCATACAGTGCTCATGCAAATGATATTGAAATTTGTTTTTTCTTTTCCCCATAGTGATTGCCATTGTGTGCTGCTCTTTTCAAATTGGCTTCAAATTTATACCATAAGAAATATCCATGCATATACTTTGTAGGATCTGGGATAAATTAACTTTTTTTTTTGCTAGAGCATAGGAGACAAAAAGCTCATTTAGTTTTTTCATTCCCTTTTGTTGGTAATGGAAAATTATTTTTGCCAAAGTGTAATTATCTTTGGATTTATTATCCTCACAAATACATTTTAGCCTCATTAATCGCCCACCGACAAATCGTTCATTACATTTTCATTAAGTTTGGCGCTTAAGGCTTATATTTAACACCTAGTGCTTCCTAGTAGTGTGTATGAGGTTATAAAAATTTCTGAGAAACATATCTGGCTCTTTTTTTATAGCACTGAAAGAACTTTTAATTGCTGTTGCGTTTTGTTTTCTTCAGCTCATTAATAAATTAGGTGTAACTTAATTACACAGATTGAAGATTTTTATTTATATCGCCTTTTTTATGTCTCACGGTAAAGTTTGATGAGATTTTGTTATGGGCTAGCAATGTTTGGCATTCATTTGCTTGATATAATATTAGGAGAAATAATCCCGTAATTAAATTTTTGATATATTGAGAGGTTTTGCTGAAAACGAAATGAGGAAGGTATATGCATAAAAACCATTCGGAACATAAAAGTAAAACAGAAACCCAAAGCAAAAAGTCATTCACTTCGGGTCACAACTACGTTTAATAATTGGTTAAGAAGTCTAATTCGAATCTTGGGTTAAAAAAAAAAAAACTTTGAAAAAAGTATGACGGTCGGTTTATAACAACACCTGCCACCACGATGTCGAAAAATGAATGTAGGAGTATTATTTTCTTATGGATCCATTTATCGTCTTAGAATACAATTCGTACACATTTACGAGTATATGGCATTGATGCTAAAAGTGTAATATATGCGGATACTAGCCGAACCGGGCCCGCTCCGCTGCGCCTTCTATAACTTTCTAATATCTTTTTAGGAACACTTTGCCCTGAATGCGGATATCGGATTCGTGCCATTGTAGTCTATGACGCTGAACGCGTTCGAATCCTGGCGAGAACATCAGAGCGGCGACAACATTTGCGAAGTGTTTTGGGGTTGGGGAGGCCACCGGCACTTTGCACAGAAATCAAATTCGTTCTTTATTCCCAACGGAAATGAAGTTCAATTTATGGGTTGCTTTAGGGCGTACCACGAAATACTTGGCTCCAAAATTGGATATCAAATTCGTCTTCTACTCTCAAATACCTTTCATTTGAATACCATATTGTCATAATGGTTTAAATTACCCATTTGACATATGTTTAGGAGGAAAAGCGCCACCTAGACTTGAACGCAAATTTTAATGCCATATTCGTAATCTACTCCCTAATACCTTTCATTTGATTCCCATATTGAAATGAACGTCCAGTACTTGGACTCAAATTTTAAAACAATATTCTTATTCTACTCTCCAATACCTTTCATTTGATACCTATATTGTCCCGATCGGTCCACTTTTGACTTTGGGTTGTATTTTTGGCATAATGGGGAGGGTCCGCCCACCTCCCGATATCAAAAACTTATATAGCCTCTGTTTCCTTTCAGACCAACCTACACAATCTGTGAAAATTTCAAGGTAATCGGTTCAGCCGTTTTTGAGTCTATGCGGAACAAACAAACAAACCGACAAACAAACAAACCGACAAACAAACCAACACAAATTGAATTTTATATATAAACAAAAAAAGACGTTAACTTCGGCCGGGCCGAACTTTGGATACCCACCACCTCGGGTATATATGTAAACCACCTATCATCAAAATCCGGTAAAAATTGAATACCTTATGTCCCATAGCAGTTATATCGAAATATGTTCCGATTTGGGTACAAATAATAAGAACAAGTCATTGTTGAATTGCGTATAACAAAATATTGATCTTTTTAGTAGCTATATTTAAAAATAAACCGATCTGGATTCAAGAGATCGGTCTATATGGCAGCTATATCCTAATATGAACCGATCTGAGCCAAATTGAAGAAGAATATCGAAGGGCCCAACTGATCTCACCGTCCCAAATTTCGGTGACATCGGACAATAAATGCACCTTTTATGGGTCCAAAACCTTAAATCGTGATATCGGTCTATATGGCTGCTATATCCAAATCTAGACCGTTCTGGACCAAATTGAAGAAAGATGTCGAAGGGCCTGACACAACTCACTGTCCCAAATTTCAGCACAATCGGA
Organism: Stomoxys calcitrans; assembly: GCF_963082655.1. Classification (NCBI taxonomy): domain Eukaryota; kingdom Metazoa; phylum Arthropoda; class Insecta; order Diptera; family Muscidae; genus Stomoxys; species Stomoxys calcitrans. The sequence goes on from NC_081553.1 coordinate 175,321,497, forward strand.
TAATAAATGTAGATTTTATGGGCCTCAGACTCTAAATCGGCGGATAGGTGTATATGACAGCTATATCCAAATCTGGACCGATCTGTTCCAAATTGACGAAGGATGTCGATGGGCGTAACGCAACTTACTGTCCCAATTTTCAGAAAAATCGGTTGATAAATGTGGCTTTTATGGGTCTAAGACCCTAAATCGAAGGATCGGTCTATATGGCAGCTATATCCAAATCTGGACCGATCTATGTCAAAGTACCGAAGGATGGCGAAAGTCCTAAGGCAACTCACTGTCCCGAATTTCAGCGAAATCGGATAATAAATGTGGCTTTTATGGGCATTAGACCCTAAATCGAAGGATCGGTCTATATGGCAGCTATATCCAAATCTAGACCGATCTGTTCCAAAGTAACGAAGGATGTCGATGGGCCTAACACAACTCACTGTCCCAATTTTCAGCAAAATCGCAAAAGAAATGTGGCTTTTATGGGCCTAAGACCCTAAAACGGAGGATCGGTCAATATGGCAGCTATATCCAAATTTGATCCGATCTAGGCCAAAGTAACGAAGGATATCGATGGGCCTAACACAACTCACTGTCCCAATTTTCAGCAAAATCGGATGATAAATGTGGCTTTTATATTTTATATACCCCCGTCCTTCGGTGGTGGGTATAAAAATCAATTTGTGTTTGTTTGTTTGTATGTTTGTGTGTTCCTTATAGACTCAGAAACGGCTGAACCGAAAATAGGGTACTAAATTTTTTGATATCCGAAGGGGTATGGGGGAGGGTCCGCCCTCCCCCATACCCCAATTTCTAAAAAACGCCAGATCTCGGAGATGGCTGCACTGATTTAAGCGAAATTTTGAATGATACCTTTAGGTAGCCCAAAAAACACGAAATAGGCATACAATTTTTGGGTCAAATAACGGACATGTTTACCGATTTGGATAATATGGGTATCAAACGAAAGATATTTAAGAGTAGGGAACGAACTTGGTATACAAATTTCGACCAAAGTGTTCGGACGGGCCCGACATCCTCAAAAAACCACCCAACAGGACTCTTCCACTGCTTTGGGCAGTATGGGTATCAAATGAATGGTGTTTAAAAGTAGAGTACAAATCTGACATACAAATTTATTTCTTGGTGTCGAAAGGTGTTTGGAAGTTGAGTACACACCTGTTATAAAAATTTGGTCCAAAGTGTCTACGGGGCCTCCCCAACCCCAAAACCTCTTAAACGGTCATGAATGTCCAACATTACAAAATGGGTATCAAATGGAAGGTCTTTGAGAATTGACTACGAATCTGGTACTCAATTTCATTTTTATACAATAGAAAAAAATTTCGCCTAATCGGATAAAAATCGGGACTTGTAAGGGCTTAAGAAGTTAAATCGGGAGATCGGTTTATATGGGAGCTTTATCATGTTCTTGTCCGATTTGAACCGTACTTAGCACAGTTGTTGGAAGTCATAACAGAACACTTTGTGCAAAATCTAAGCCAAATCGAACAAAACTTGTGGCTTCCTTGGGCTCAAGAAATCAAATCGGTAGATCGGTTTATATGGGAGCTATATCCAAATCTTAACAGATATAGCCCATTTGCAATCCCCAATGACCTACAACAATATAAAGGGCTCAAGATATCAAATTGGTAGATCGGTTTATATGGGAGCTATATCCAAATCTGAACCGATATGGCCCATTTGCAATCCCCAATGACCTACAATAGTATAAAGTATAGTGGAAAATATCAAGCGGCTAGCTCTACACGTTTGACTTCTACGTGATTTCGACAGATGGACGGACGGACGGGCATGGCTAGTTCGAATCAGAATTTCGAGACGATCAAGAATATATATACTTCATGGGCTCCTAGATCAGTATTTCGAGGTGTTATAAACGGAATGAATAGATTAGTATACCGACTTCCTATGGTGTTGGGTATAATGAAGAAGTATTTTGAGCGCAATCACGATGAACCATGCAAACCGGGACGACCAAAACCCTATGGAAAGATCAAGTTATGAGAGACACTTCAAAACTTGGTGTCAGAGATTATAGAAGGAGCGCAGAAGTTTGAGATGCTTCCAACGCTATTCTACTTTCGCCCAATAGAACAAATATTCTGTCATAGCCAAAACGATGACTTTAAGTCAATCGATTGCTTCCCTTTAAAACTACACCAGTCATTGTGAAAGAGAGCGAGATTGGGAGACCTAGGAACAAAACGAAAAAAATCTTAGCTTTCCTACTGTGGAAATAAGAAGAGTAACAATGTCCTAAACGATTTTTCTGGTTACAAATGAATCCATAAAAGCATCACCAACACCATTAAGGGTTTGCAAATTGTGAAGTCAAAAGAAGTTTATATGTTTTTTATTCATTTTATTTGGGAAATATGGAAATTCTTCTTGCTGTATTCGTTCGTTTATAGTGTTTATAATTTCAAATTTTCAACAAATATTTCAGTTACTTCGTTTATTGCCAAGTAATAAAAGTTAATGTGTATTGTGCTGCTCTACTTAAATCTTGCCTTTTAATGGGTATTCTGTTGTTCTACTTTACATTATATTGTTTGGCACTTTACGCTTTACACCATCAACCACATCTTTCAAATCCAACATTAAATGCGAGATGTTCAGTGCTGATATTAAGTAACGATGGAAACTTAGATAAGAATGTTGTCTTTTTGTTCTTACCCAAACCATGCAAGAGTAGTCAGTTACGTAGTTTTATCCTTAAAGGTTTTTTCTAGAAGGCTACTTAAATTAAAGTGTTTAATACATTTCTTTTCTATTTGAGGTAAGTTTCTTCATAAATTGTTCTTAATTGTTTCTTAAATTGTCTTACCCTACACCACTACTGTGTTACGGAGTTTTATAACTTAGTGAATTTGTTTGTAACATCCAGAAAGAAGAGATAACAATTAAAAGCGTGCTAAGTTCGGCCGGGCCGAATCTTATACCTCCACCATGGATCGCATTTGTCGAGTTCTTCTTCCCGGCATCTCTTCTTTGGCAAAAAAAAAAAGGATAAAAAAAGATTTGCTCTGCTATTAGAGCGATATCAAGATATGGTCCGCTTCGGACCACAAATAAATTATATGTTGGAGACCTGTGTAAAATGTCAGCCAATTCGAATAAGAATTACGCCCTTTGGGGGCTCAAGAAATAAAATAGATCGATTATGGTCATGACCGCTGATGGTCATGAGAGGATCCGTCGTACAAAATCGGCAAATCAGGCAAATCGGATAATAATTGCGACCTCTAGAGGCTCAAGAAGTCAAGATCTCAGATCGATTTATTGGGTTGCCCAAAAAGTAATTGCGGATTTTTCATATAGTCGGCACCTATATATGGCACCTATATCAGGTTATATGGCACCTATATCAGGTTAGGGACCGATTTGAACCATACTTGACACAGTTGTTGGATATCGTAACAAAACAAGTCGTGCAAAATTTCATTTAAATCGAATAAGAATTGCGCCCTCTAGAGGCTCAAGAAGTCAAGACCCAAGATCGGTTTATATGGCAGCTATGTCAGGTTATTGGCCACCTTGAACAATACTTAGCACAGTTATTGGAAGTCATTGCGAAACACGTCGTGGAAAATTTCATTCCAATCGGATAAAAATTGCGCACTCTAGAGGCTCAAGAAGTCAAGACCCAAGATCGGTTTATATGGCAGCTATATCAAAACATGGACCAATATGGCCCATTTACAATACCAACCAACCTACACAAATAAGAAGTATTTGTGTAAAATTTCAAGCGGCTAGCTTTATTCCTTCGGAAGTTAGCGTGCTTTCGACAGTTAGACGGACGGACATGGCTAGATCGACATAAAGTGTGACGAATATTTCGAGTAGTTACAAACAGAATGACGAAATTAGTATACCCCCATCCTATGGTGGAGGGTATAAAAACAGATTGAAAAGTAAATGGATCGACTCAGAATGGCCTTCTGATTCGACTTGGCTGTGTCTCTCTGTCTTGTCTGTCTGTACGTCCGTCTATCTGTCTGTCTATGTTATTATACCCAACACCATAGGATGGGGTTATACCAATCTAGTAATTCAATTTGTAACACCTCGAAATATTCGTCTAAGACGCCATTAAGTATATATATATGCTTGATCGTCTCGACGTTTTGAGTCGATCTAGCCACGTTCGTCCGTCCGACCATCCGTCTGTGGAAATCACCATAGCGGTCAAACGCGTAAAGCTAGTCGCTGGAAATTTTGCACAGTTACTTAATATTGATGTAGATCGTTGGGAATTTCAAATGGGCTATATCGGTTCAGATTTGGATATAGCTCCCATTTAAACCGATCTTCCGATTTGACTTTTTGAGCCCCTGGAAGCCACAATTTTTGTCCGATTTGGCAGAAATTTTGCACATAGTGTTTTGCTATGACTTGGCACAGTCAATTCGGTATATAACCCGATATAGCTCCCACATAAATCGTTCTCAGGATTGGACTTCTTGAGCCCTTAAAAGACGCAATTTTTGTCAGATTTGGCTGAAGTTTTGCAGGTAGTGTTTCGTTATGACTTCCAACAGCTGAACCAAGTGCGGTCTATAATCTGATATAGCTCCCACATAAACCGATCTCCCGATTTGATTTCATGAGCCCTTACAAGCTGTAACTTTGGTCAGACTTGGTCAGACTTCTATAATGACTTTCAACAACTGTGCCAAGTACGGTCCAAACCAGTCTATAACCCAATATGGCTCCCATATAAACCGATCTCCCGATTTGATTTCTTGAGCCTTTACAAGCCGCAATTTTTGTCCGATTTAACTGAAATTTTGCATGTTGTGTTCTGTTATGACTTCCAATAACTGTGTCAAGTACGGTCCAAATCGGTCTATAACCTGATATAGCTCCCATGTAAAGCGATCTCCCAATTTGACTTCTTTAGCCCATAGGTTAGGTTTAAGTGGCAGCCTGCCATCAGACTCACTTAGACGTTTTCGTCCATTGTCATACCACAGGAACATAAGATGGAAGATACCTTCTAGTTCCTACCGTTGAACCATACAGATCCCTTTAAAAGGCCTAATAACTTGGGAATGTTCACATGCACTTAATCAGACAGATTTCAAAGAAATGAGAACCTAAATTGGACCTCCTTCTGACGGCTAGTGCGGGCTAGTGGTGCTCTATAATCACTTCTTCTTCGATGTCCCTACAGCTTCTGCAAAAGGCGTTTTTGGCAACTTTCAGTCTGTCTGCATGTTTTCCGATTAGACAGTGACATGTCATGACGGACGCAATGATTGAGACGTTCGTTCTAGCCAGTGACAGCAAAGCGCTAGACCTCTTTAGGTCTTTATTAGGCCACATTGTTTTTGAATGCTGACAGTCCCCTCTTTGTGACCATCTATCATTCGTTGTCCTTCCGGCCTGGTCCTGAAAACTTACAGATCTCTAGAGGCAAACCAACAGATTCTAGTATCCCTGGAATGTGTAGGGTAGTTCCTAGTCTCGCAAGCTCGTCCGCTTTACAGTTCCCTGGGATATCTCTATGGCCCGGCATCCAGAACAGGTGAATTTTGAACTGTTCAGCCATCTCGTTAAAAGATCTGCAACAGTCGAGGGCGGTTTTTGTGTTCAGCAATACGTTCTCCAGATATATATTAGCATTATATATCATAGCCATTCCACCACTTCCTTAATTGCAAGGATCTCCGCTGATACACACTGCAGTGGTCCAGTAACCTTTTCGAAATGAGCAGTTTATAGATCTTTAGAGTATACCCCATAGCCTACTTGGTCGCTTAGTTTGGAACCATGCCAGTGATATCGTAGTTCCAATCGGTTTTATCAGGAATAGTGGTACAGTACTTTTTATCAAAAAGCAATGGCAGTGGGTATAGGGTAGTGTGTACACCCTACCTGGAATATCGGATATTGTATCAAGGATAACACACTGTCCGTAGCCGCCACATGACCAATGAGAAAGCTCCCTAAACCTCACTGCAGTGGTCGCTGAAATTTGGATATATTGTATTTTGGGAAATTAGCATGTCCGCCAATGATGATGAACGCCTGGGTTCGAATCCTGGCAAGACCATCAGACAAAATTTTCAGCGGTGGTTTTCCCCTCCTAGTGCTGGCAACATTTGTGAGGTACTATGCCATGTAAAACTTCTCCCCAAAGAGGTGTCGCACTGCGGCACGCCGTTCGGACTCGGCTACAAAAAAGCGGTCTCTTATCATTGAGCTTAAACTTGAATCGGACTGCAGTCATTGATATGTGAGAAGTTTGCCCCCGTTTCTTAGTGAAATTTGCATGGGCAAAATTTGCAATTTTACAATGTCCAGACCCATTAGATGTAGTATTAAATTCAGTGCACCAGATGGTGTCGTCCTCAGTGCGGCTGTGATGCACAAGCAAGCCATCCTTTGGATCCGGTTAAGTAGTCATCATAGGCGAGTAGCATGTATTTTCTTGTGAGTAGTGTGCCATATCGATTCACATCTGCATCTCGTATAATCTACTCCAGGAGGATATTAAAGAGATCTCACGATTAGCTGTTTCCTTGTCTGAAACCTCGTTCTTTCCTGTTCTTGCTGAGGAAAGTGTATCAGCATGTGTCATCCTGTACATTCTTATTAATTTTGAAGTTATTCCAAACTCAGACGTGACTTGAAATACCTTTGAACGTATAGGGCATGCGAAAGCAGCTTTGTTGTCAAGAAAGAGATGGTAGGTGTTGATTTTTAAAGTGTAAATATCTGCTCTATGGTGGATTGATAGGTCCCAATTATCTCATTGAAACAAAAAAACTAATTTTTCCCATGAACATTCCACTAAGGAACAGATGCAAACTTCTCACATATCAATGAGTGCAGTCCGAATCAAGTTTAAGCTCAATGATAAGGGGCCTTATTTTTATAGCCCAGTCGGAACGGCGTGCCGCAGTTCGACACCTCTTTGGAGAGAAGTTTTACATGGCATAGTACCTCACAAATGTTGCCAGCATTAGAAGGGAAAAAACCACCGCTGAAATTTTTTTTCTGATGGCCTTGCCAGGATTCGAAACCAGGCGTTCAGCGTCACAGGCGGACACTCTAACCTCTGCGCTATGGTGGCCTCCAATTATCTCATTGACTTTAGTGTTTAATCGTTCACTTGGTACGCTTGAGAGAATCTTGTATGCGAAAGGGAGGAGACTAATTCCTCTGTAGTTGGCCCATTCCGTCTTGTCTCCTCTATTGTATACGAGACATAGTATGCTAAGGTTCCAATCATCGGGTTTGCGTTCTTCTGGTCAGATTGCGCAGAAAAACTGATGCATACGCTTCAGTAGCATCTCGACACTCTGGGTGGTAATATGGGTTTCTTGGGGGAGGTTTCCGTTACCCAAATGGATTGCCACTGCGCCATTAGAACATGGGACAAGGAGTGTTTTCATCAAGCAGTTGGGTCAGTCGAGTGGAGTATGCCGTTGCATACTCCACTGCATACTCGGGTGCAACCCAAAAGTTATTATTTTAAGACCCCCAAAATCCTTTGTTGGTGTGTATGACTAAAGATAGAAAGAATACAGTTTTAAAATACATTGTCATATTTTTGCAATTTTAACCACTGTACAAAGTTTAACTCTTAAGATATTTCTAATACAAATGTCTGCAATTTAGCTGGATGTTTGCTTTCAGCTTCGACTGCAAACATAGGATATTGAAAATCTTCATTAAATCCTTTGACTTAAATATACAATTTTATTTTATTGTATAAAGGCAAATGTATATCAAATAATAGAAGCATATAATAGCAAAATCTGGGTATACGTTTTAAGTCCGCAACATACAGCTTAAACAGATAAACGTATTAAACGCATTTTACTGCTTTTATGGCTTTCTTACTTCCGTCAGTTGCTAACACACCTGTAACAAAAAAAAAAAAGCAATAAATAGTAAGATTAAAAACTTTCAATGTTGTGCCATGTTGCGAAAAAAGAATGGAGGCGTTGTTATTCTTCCCACATCGGAGTGGGTAAACAAGTCTTTGAATGAGATTTTTGGTAATGTCAAAAATAAAAGGTAGCCTTAACTACTTTGGTTGCCTAGCAAAATTCTCTTGAATCATTTTAAGTTAATCAAATGAACTGCCATGAACTCTACTTTATTATGATTTTGCTTGAACAAAATTGACTGGAAATCAACATGCAAATATCATTAGAGGAATGCGTTTTGACAACAGTAAGAATCCCATATTTGGTGATTGGGGGTTGAAAATGTGATTTAGCTTTACCCAAGAAATTATTTTGAAAAATTTCTAAATAAAAAGTGAGAAACAAGTGCCAATAACTGAAAAATAGCCCTGAAAGCTGCATTCTTTATCAAGGTACCATTGCGAAACTCTTGGCTGTATCGGAAGCTCCTTGCTGTAAGGTTAGCTTAGGTTGAATGGGTCGCCCATCAAAGGTGAGTTCACTTGGAGGTCAGTTTGGCCCATTGTGGTACCCTAGAGAGAGAGAAAGGAAAGAAAACGGAAAATGTGAGACCTCGTACCAGAGGTTATACACGAATAAAAAGAAAAAGACAAAAGACAGAAGGCGTGGAGAAAACTCGAGATGGAGGTGAAAAACCGCCCTTCGCAACGCAAGCACGAACCCACCTACACCGGACCCTACACCTACACCGGACCCTGTGTCACCCCCCCTTCGGAAACAACCTGTTGCCTCAACAAATCTTAAAAGAGATACCAGAGGTGCGTTCGCAAGTTCACCCAGATCACAGAAGAAACGACTCCCCAGAAAGGAAAGCCTACGTCTCTGCAAACCCGGGCAGGAACAAAGCAAGTGCTCAACAACAACAACTCAGCAAGTACGCAACAACAACAACTCAGCAAGTGCTCATCCTCATCGAGGCAACTCCTACAGAAGTCATTGTGTGGTATCCCCATGCGCTCCGCCATGCGGCCTATGGCACAGTGTCCGGTTATGACCCTTGTCAAAGTACTCATCGACCTCTTATCGAACGCCAGCAATTCTCTCGTCCTCATCTCATTTCCTGGAATCCCCCCATGCCCAGGAACCCATGTCAGAGTCATATCGTGGGCCCGGAGCATCAGAGTAGACCTCCAATCCAGTCAATGACACCATCTAGGAGCCATCTGTGTAGATCGAGGTCTCATCCTCCTCAAGAACACCATCCGCCCTTCATTCGTCCCTCTCAGGAAAACGAATCGCGAATGCCCTCACTCCAGTTGGCACTGGTGCCAGGTAGTCGGAGATCCTACTCAGTCTACCCTCCGTATCCATAACACCCAGAATCGAACTGTGGCCGCTACCATCATCCTTCAGCATGCCGAGCTCTCTAGGCCTAAGCCCGACCCTTGCGGTGCAGTTTCAAATATTCCAGGCCTGCCTGTGGTGCGGATCTCAGCGCCCCTGTGATCCTAACGCATTCCAGTCTAAGGACCTTCTCGAACTCCTTACTGGTCCATAGGCCAGCACTGGTCTAACTATGGCCGTATACATCCAATAAATCATCTTGGGAGTCAACCCCCACTTCCTACCGAACATCCTCCTGCAGGAGTAAAAACCGCACAGTGCCTTACGGCTTCTTTCCTCTGTGTTCCTTTTCCAGGACAGTTTCGAATCGAGGAATACGCCTAGGTACTTCGCCTCGTTCGACAGCCGCAGGGTGACCCCTTCAAAGGACGGGAGTCTGAAATCCGGTATCTTATATCTACGCGTAGAGAGCACCGGCTCCGTCTTCCCTAGGTTGGTTCTCAACCCATTTCTGGTAGCCCATCGCGACAAACTCCTCAGCGGCCCTTCCATGATCTCGTTGATCGTTGACAGAAACTTGCCTCGGACCAGCAGCACGACGTCGTCCGCATAAGTGATAATCCTTGTGCCGTCCCCACCGAGATCCATCAGGATTTCATTAGTCACGAGGTTCCTCTAGTCATCCCACCTTCTGACCACACAATCTCCCAAGTTTGCATTAATAATCCTGCCATAAAGCATGTTATTTGTCCATTGGGTGATTAAGGGGTGAATGTCCGTGTGGTCCATTGCGGCGACTATCGCCCCAATCTCTACATTATTGAAAGCCCCCTCAATATCCAAGAAGGCCGCCAAAGTTTAATCCTTCTGTCGGAGAGACGTTTCGACCTCCAGTACCACTTCGTGGAGGGCCGTCTCCACCGACTTGCCTTTGAGGTATGCGTTTTGTGCCCCACTGAAGTTCAACGGCGTCAGTCTGCCCCTCACGTTCAGGTCAATAGGTCTTTCCAGTGTTTTCAGCAAAAACGATGACAGACTAATAGGCTAATCCTTCGTCATACTGTGGTTCATTCTTCCCACCTTGGGGATAAAGACTACCTTGACTTACCTCCATGTCCTCGATATGTAGGACCATGCCAGGTTCGCCCTGAAAATCCGTCAGGACCGGCCGACTTAAATGGCTGGAAAGAGCGGACCGCCCACGCTATCTTTTCCTCGTTCACATGTCCCTGATGAGATCATCCATTAAGGCCATGAGAAGGTATAACAATGTCCTGATCGCCGACCTCTTCTTGGCCGCTTGGGAAGTGAGCCTCCATCATGAGTTTCACCGCCACTCTCAGTGTAAGTTCAGTCCTTCCCCCTCAGGGAGCTAGGCGTGATAGGATCCTTCGAGAGCACCTTGCGCAACCTAGATGTCTCGCTTGTGCTTTTAATTCCCCACAAAATTTCGCCAAGGAACTACTCCTTCTTGAACTTGCCAAGGGCATCACGATACTCGTCCCAGCCCTCTGTCGTGTTCTTCATCTTGGTCTTGTTAAAAAGTCTTCTGCTCTCCCTCCTGAGCACCTTCAGCTCCGGTGACCACCATGACTGGCTGGTTTTGCGTGGCGGTCTCTTCCGGAACATGCCTTCAAAAAGGCCTCGTTCAGGTATCCCGTGACAAGATCGACTGCGGCCTTCAGTTCCTTTGTGTCCACTAGAGGCCCCCTAGGGGTCTCAATTTCTGCATCTGTTCCCCGAACTTCTCCCAGTCGGTCTTTCTCGGGTTTCTGTATGGCAATCTCCTCCCCCTCTCGTGTTCGACCCGAAAACATCTTGTATATAAAAATCAATTTGTGTTTGTTTGTAGGTTTGTTTGTATGTTTGTGTGTTCCTTATAGACTCAGAAACGGCTGAACCGATTTTCTTGAAATTTTTACAGATGGTGCATAATGACCCCGTGGTGAAAATAGGGTACTACATTTTTTGATATTTGAAGGGGGGGGTGACGGACCCTCCCCCTTACCCTAATTTTCAGAAACGCCAGATCTCGGAGATGGCTGGTGCGATTTAAGCGAAATTTTGTGTGCTCTCATCTAGTACCCTAAAAATAAAAATTTGGTATCCAAATTTCGGATGGGGAACCTAGGGGGGCTGCCCCACCCTAAAACTTACCAAATATATAGTTACACAAATCACGACAATATGGGACTCAAATGAAAGGTATTAAGGATACAGGATAAGAAAACGTATCTGATATCCAATTGTTGGACCAAGTGTTAGGGGGACCACCCCAAGCTCCAAAACACCCCTAAATCGGATATATTTACCGACCATGGCAATATGGAACTCAAATGAAAGGTATTTGCGAGTAGAATATGAATCTGATATCCAAATATGGGACCACGTTTCTGGGGGTCCACCTCTTTTCCAAAACACCCCCCAAACAGGACTTATTTACTGACCATGGGAATATGGGGCTTAAATAAAAGGTATTTGAACGTAGAATACGAATCTGATATCCAAATATGGGACTAAATGTTTGGGGGGCCGCCTCTCACCAAAAACATCCCTCAAAGGGGACAAATTTACGACCATAGCAATATGGGGCTCAAATGAAAGATCTTTGGGAGTAAAGCACGAATTTAATATCAATATTCGGGAAAAGTTTCTATGGGGCCACCCCATCCCCATAACACCACCCAAATAGTAATTATTTTCTGACTATTGCAATATGAGGATCAAATTGGAAGGTTTTTGAAGTGGAACACGAATCCGATATATATATTTTGAAGTCTCAAATAAAAGGTATGTGAGAGTAGACCACGTATCTGATATCAACAATAAGGACCAACTGTCTAGCGGACGTCCCACCACCATAACAACCCCCAAATAGGACGTATTTGCTCACCAAGACAATTTGGGTCTTTAAGAGAGTGGAACTAAATATTCATAGTTTTAAGGGCCAATACCCCAAACCGGACATATTTGCTGACTTTTGCAACAAGGAGTTTAAATGGGATTAGAAAACGAATTTCATATCCAATTTTAATGGCAATGGCAATATGGGGTAAAAATAAATGATATATAGATATATGAGAATAGAGCACGTTGTTGATATATTTTCCGGGCTTAGTGTTTGGGGGACCACCCCAATCCCCAAAACACCCCTAAATCGGGCATATTTACCGACCATGTCAATGTGGAGCTTAAATGATAGGTATTGGTGGGTAGAGCAAGAATTGATACCCATTTTCGGGACCAACTTTATTGGGGGCCTACCCCTTTCCCAAAATGCCCCACAAACAGCAATATTTTAGTGACCATCGCAATATGGGGCTCAAATAAAGGTATTTGGGAGTAGAATACGAATTTGATATCCTAATGTAGGACTATGTATTTAGGGCATCACCCCTTTCCCAAAACACCCCCAAAGGGAAAAAATTTTTCGGCCATGCCAATATATGGCTCAAATGAAAGGTATTTGAGATTAGAAAATGAATTTAGTAACCTTTTTTGGAGCCATGTGTTTGGGGGACGTCTCATCCTGTAAACTCCTATTAAGCCAATGGCAATATGGGGTTTAAATAAATGGTATTTGAGAGAAGAGCCCGATGCTGATATTTTTTCACGGCGAAGTATCTGGGGGACCACCCCTCCCCCGAAAACATCACTAAATCAGACATCATGAGAATATCGGGCTGAAATGAGGTATTTTAAGAATGGAGTACACCTTACATCCAAACTTAAATTCGTAGACCAATAAAGATCATATGAGATTCCGATAAAGGCAGAGATCTGAGATTCAGATTTCTTGATTTGAGTCCTTGCTGTAGGCTATTGGCAAATCTAGTATGGACTTTGCGTTGTTTTCCTATCCTATTCTTATCAAACCAAACGTATGCATTCTCGTACATATGCGTATGCACATTATAGGGCGTTAAGTTACTCAATAAAACAAGTAAGAGCATGCTAAGTTCGGCCGGGCCGAATCTTATGTACCATCTATTGTATGGTACATAAGGACATTGTTTTGCTATTGCAGATTTATCAAGTTATAGTCCGATTTGCACCATTAGTAAACTAAATGTTGAAGTCCATAGTAGAAGTCATAGGGTAATATTTCAGTGCATTCGGATAAGAATTGCGCCTTGTAGGGGCTCTAGAAGCATATTTGGAAGATCGGTTTATATGGGAGCGGTATCAGGCTATAGATCGATTAAGACCTTAGTGGACACGTGTGCTGGACAAAAGGTCATGGGAGCCGTTGTACACAATTGTAGCCAATTCGGATAAGAATTGCGCCCTCTAGAGACATTATAAGTCAAGATCCCAGATCGGTTTCTATGGCAGCTATATCCGGTTATGTATCGATTTCAACCAAATTTTTCGCTGTTGTTGGAAGTCATAACAAAATACTTCATGCTAAACTTCAGTTAAATCGGATAAGAATTGCGCCCTCTTGTGGTTCAAGAAGTCAAGATCCAAGATCGGTTTGTATGTCAACTATATCAGGTTATAGACCGATTTAAACCACATTTGACATAGTTGTTGGAAGTCATAACAAACAACTTGCAAACTTTCAGCCAAATCGGATAAGAATTGAGCCCTCTATTGTCACAAGAAGTCAAGATCAAAGATCGGTATATATGGTAGCTATATCAGGTTTTTGACCGATTTCAACCATACTTAGCACAGTTGTTGGAAGTGATACCAAAACACCAGGTGCAAAATCTCAGCCTAATTGGGTGCTCAAGAAGCCAAGACCCAAGATCGGTTTATATGGCAGCTATATCAAAACATGGACCGATTTAGCTCATTTAAAATCCCAACTGACCTACACTAATAAGAAGTATTTGTGTAAAATTACAGGCGTCTAGCTTTACTCATTCGACGGACGGTCATGGCTAGATCAAATTAAAATGTTATGACGATCAAGAATATATATACTTTACTAGCTGAACCGGGCCCGCTCCGCTGTTTTTGGGGAAGGGGTAGACCCCCAAAAAATTGGTCTCGAAAGTGGGTATCAATTCTCGCCCTGCCCCCCAATACCTTTTATTTAAGCCCCACATTGACATGGTCGGTAAATATGCCCGATTTAGGGGTATACTTCCAAAGACCTTTCATTTGAGCCCCATATTGCCATGGCCTTAAATTTGTCGTCTTTGGGGATGTTCTCGAGGATGGGCGGCTCCCCAAACACTTGGTCCCACATCTGGACATTACCTCAAATACCTTTTATTTAAGCCCCGTATTGCCATGGTCAGGATATAAGTCCTGTTTGGGGGGTGTTTTGGGGAAGGGGTGGAGCCTCAGAAACTTTGTCCCAAATTTGGATATCAGATTCGTATTTCATTCGCAAATACCTTTCGTTTGAGTCCCATATTGCCATGGTCGGTAAATATAACCGATTTAGGGGTGTTTTGGGGGTTGGGGAAGTTCCCCAAACAATTGGTCCGACAATTGGATATCAGATACGTCTTCTAATCTTAAATACCTTTCATTTGAGTCCCATATTGTAGTAATTGGTGTTTACATGTATTTGGTAGGTTTTGGGGTGGGGCGCCCCCCTAGGTACCCTATCCGAAATGTGGATACCAAATTTTTGTTTGTAGGTTACTATAATACGACACACAAAATTTTGTTTAAATCGCGCCACCCATCTCCGAGATCTGGCGTTTCTGAAAATTAAGGTAAGAGGGAGGGTCCGCTCCCCCTTCAGATATAAAAAAATGTAGTACCCTATTTTCGCCACGAGATCATTATGCACCATCGGAGAAAATTTCAAGAAAATCGGTTCAGCCGTTTCTGTGTCTATAAAGAGCACACAAACAAACACAAATTGATTTTTATATATAAGAAGATGTGGTCTTAAATGCATATTTCGAGGTGTTACAAACGGAATGACGAAATTGGTATACCTCCTATGGTGGAGGGTATAACTAGAGATCATAATAGATATTGCTTTAAATAAAATGTGTTGCTTGAGACATGTGAAAATGGGAAAGTTGTTCGAAATTTTTAAATTTTCAAAAAATATTTTTTCAAATATTTTAAATACTGATATTTGAAAACCTTAGTAATAAAAATAGATAGAAAAAAAAACTAATATTTATATTTTGTTTAATTCGTTTATAATGGCATTTCAAAATGTATCACTTACTTTTGTGCTGAAGTGTTCTTAAACTTTCCTGTTTTAAAATATTTACGACAGTAATTTAATTTCTTACTCATTTTTCAGAGAAAAGCTGTTGATCCGAAGCAGCGCCACACCAAGCGCCAACAAAGCAATTTAATAAAAAAGTAGATTTCAACTAGACAGGAAGAGAATGAAACAAATTGGTTAAGTAATGCAAACTAGATAACAATGAATTTGTTAGAAAGACCAGTTAATGTTGGAATAGTGAAAAACAACTTTTTATGCTCACCACTATGTATCTTTTGCAGACAAAGTAGTGACTTTATTTTAATAGCAGATGGGCAAATTGAAATTTCAAGATGACACTAGAAAAGCAAAGTGATTTGATAGCTCCAGTTAGGATAAGGTTAGATTTAAGTGGATGCCTGCTATCAGGCTCACTTAGACATTTTCTTCCATTGCATGTGTTTTGCTCAATCAGTGACCTGTCATGGCGGACACAATGACTGGGTCGTATGTTCTACTCAGCGACAATCAAGCGGTAGACCTCTTTAAGTCTAGATTGCAAATGCAAATTTGCCATGAACATTGCGTTAAGGAGCATGTGAAATGTTCCCATATATCAATGAGTGGTGTCCGATTCAAGTTTAAGGTCAATGATAAGGGGCCTCCTTTTTATAGTCGGGTACGAATGGCTTGCTGCAGAGCGACACCTCTTAGGGAAGAGGTACTTTACAAATGTTGCCAGAATTAGGAGGGGATAACCACCGCTGAAATTTTTTTCTGATATTCTCGCCAGGATTCGAACCCATTTGTTCAGTATCATAGCCGGACATGTTAACATGCATGTTGCATTACGGTAGCTTCCAAGTCTAGATTAGGTCACATCATGTTGGCCCTTAGATCTTGAGGATCAGGCCCCTTCGGACTTTGCTTACATGTCGCTAGAAGCATTTCCACAGATTCCAGTTCCTCTGGAATGTGTAAGGTAGTTCTTGTCTCGCAAGCTCATCTGCTCTACAGTTCTCTGGGATATCTCTGTGGCCTAGCACATAGAATAAGAGAATTTCGAACTGTTCACGTTGGGAGATCTGCGCCAGCCCAGAGAGGTTTATGAATTCAGAAATACGATGGAGTAAAATGGATGGATTAACCTGGTGCACGTGGTCTTAATGCTCCACCTATGCCAAGACAACATGTTCTTTGAACTTGTTGTATTATCCTTAGGTTAGGTTGAAAAGAGGGTGCAGATATTAATCCGCCCCATGCCACTATGGACATACACCTAAGCCAGTAATCGGCTTGTTGTGCGCTCTTACCTATAAAGTATCCTCTTAAAAGATAATTTCAAGTTGGGAATTCCGTGCTACTTACAAAATCCTTAATTGTCTTCAATACCACTCCCCTTAGTTGGTTCATGTGTGGTATTGTGTCCACACCTAAGTGCCGGTATCTGTTAGACGCGAAAGCCGAGCAATGACGAAGGAAATGCTCCAACGTCTCATCATCTTCCCTGCATGCCCTATACATGCTATAACTTGCCGCAACGATTTTACATAAGTGAGCTCGTAATCCTATGTGTCCTGTTATGATACCAATACTATACTGATCTCCTTCTTACTTCCTTTCAGTAATAGCCGTGTCTTCTCACGATCTTGATCCCCCCATAGGATTTTCGCCGTCCTATCAACCGTTTCGCTGTTCCACAATGTTGCATGCGTATTCGTCGCCTACTCCCTTGGATCGGACTGCGTCGACCCGAAAGGCTTCGGAATAAACAAGTTTATTGACGGCAGTACTCTGGTCTTCACCGCCAAATTGTCTGCCCTTTCATCTCCCCTTACTCGGTTATGGCCCGGAACCCAACCGATGCGGATTGTGCCATCCTCAGAGAAGGCGTTAATCATCTTCTTACACTGCAAGACTGTTATTGACCTTGCCTTCCTGGTTGTTATTGCCCTTATGGCAATTTTACTGTCGGTACAGATGTTCACACTCGACGTCCTCGCGTTAGTACCACACCACTTCACGCACTCCGTGATCGCCCGGATCTCCGACTTAATGCAGGACCTGGGTTATCATAGACCCACTGTGTCCTCTAGCTTTGATCCATCCGTGTAACATGATCTTCCAGATGGCAATACTAGGGTTTCGTCAATTCAAGACTGTGCTATGGCAGCAGTGCCTCGCATTCGACTTTAAGGTTCATTTCAGATATACGATCGGAAACCTCTTCCCTTCCTTCCAGGTTTCCTGTCGTCACCTTGATTATACCGCGATGGTATGAGCTGCTCCCATCCCCAATCCATTCTCCCATCGCCTTAAGTCTCATAGCCGTAATGGCTGCCTCACACTTAGTCTGTATGTCAATGGGTCGGATAGCTAGAATAGTTTCCAGTGTCCTAGTGGGCGTGGTCCTCATCTCTCCGCCTATGCCAAGGCGCCATGTTCTTTGAAACTGTTGTTCTATACTAACGTTGGACTTGTTCGTCATCGCAGTGGGCTAAACTATTGAGGCGTAAGTTAGTATTGGTCTAATCACGCTTCTGTAGATCCGGTGGACTATCCATAGATGCAGGCCCCTTTTCATGCCTACGGTCCGTCTACATAGTGCCCAACATCTGTGAGACTTCTCATTACGCTCTTGAATGTGGCACTTCCAATTAGGATTCCTGCCCAAGATCACTCCTAAATGTTTGACCTTATCAGATATCGAAATCGTTCTATAAAGGAGTTAAATTGAGTTAAAATATCCCACATTAGTTTTTCTCGTGAACAGGCATCTGTCAGTAATTTCTGGGTTAACATTGAGATCCCCTGCATTTTACTTTCTTTTAAAA
The DNA here is from genome assembly GCF_963082655.1 of Stomoxys calcitrans. Classification (NCBI taxonomy): domain Eukaryota; kingdom Metazoa; phylum Arthropoda; class Insecta; order Diptera; family Muscidae; genus Stomoxys; species Stomoxys calcitrans. The sequence goes on from NC_081553.1 coordinate 175,339,712, forward strand.
CATCCGCAATTACTTTTTGGGCAACCCAATAATTTCTTTAGATATAGCATATAGACTTGTTTCTCGGTTTAAAATCTTGGCCCCATAAAAGGTACATTTATAATCCGATTTCCCTGAAATTTTACACAGTGACTAATGTTAGGCTTTTCGACAACCGTGTTGTATATGGTACAGATCGGTCTAAATTTCGATATGACTACCAAAAATACCAATATTTTGTTCTACAAAAATTAACCACTCAATATTCGTATCGAAAATGAGAATTCTCATTGTACCCTAGCAGTACCTCATTTGCTGTCCATTTCCTGTCTGCTTTGTCTTCCTCACCAGCTGTTGGATGGCGGTGTCGGAGAGTCGAAACGCAGATAAATTGATGTCTGGTATGCTCCACCGTCTCCCTGTCTCAACACTGTTGCATCCGACGTTGGCAACTCTTGGGAAAATAAATAAGTGTTAGCATAGAATAATTGCTAGTTGATATGGTTGAGTAAGAATGGGAAAGAATCTCTCGGAACTATTTTATACCAAACGAGGTTTCAGACAAGCAGACATCCTATCGTGTGATCTCTTTAATATCCTGTTGGAGAAGATTATACGAGATGCAGATGAGAATAGATATGGCACACTAATCACAATAGAACACATGCTACTCGCCTATGACGACGACTTCGACATCATAGGTAGGTCACCGGAAGTAGTAACTGCAGCTTTCGAGAGAATCGAAAGAGAATCAGTGAAAATGGGTCTGGCAGTAAATTGAGATAAGACGCAATGCATGGTTTCAACTCCCAGAAAGCCTTGCCCAACCGAGCAGATAAAGAAAATGGAGAAAGTTGGGAACCACAACTTTGAGACAGTCAGTAACTTTATCTACCTCGGCTCCGCCATAACCGAAACGAATGACACCAGTTTTGAAATTAAGCGAAGAATAATACTGGCAAACAGAGGCTACTTTGAATTAGGTAAGCAGTTTAGAAACAAGGCCACCTCTCGACAGACGAAGACTACACTATACAAGACACTGATATTACCCATGTTGTTATATGGGTCTGAGGCATTGGTTTGAGAGAAGGAGTGTTTGAGAGAAAGATTCTTCGTAAAATATATGGACCAGCTTGAGTTAATGGAGAATATAGGCGTCGTATGAATCACGAGCTGTATGCTCTGTGCGATGACGATAGTATAGATACACGTACCAAAATACAACGGCTGCGTTGGCTATGTCATGTTGTCAGAATGGATGAAGAAGCTCCAGCGAAGAAGTCTTTTGAAGGCAAACACGGTGGTACACGCAAACCGGGAAGACCAAAAGCCCGATGGAAAGATCAAGTGGTGGGAGACACCTCGAAACTTGGTGTCAGAGATTCTAGAATGAACGCAGAAGATCGAGGCGCTTGGAACGCTATTCTACGTCCGGCTAGTGGAAGAAATATTCTGAGATCTTTGCCTACACTAGTCTTCTGAATCTTGAGTAAGTTGTTGATGGTTCCATCGTAGGGTCCGTGTTCAATACGCTGTATTAAGTCTCCCGTTTCTGCACTGCATGATGTTCCGGACGTCCGTCCGTCCGACTCTCGGGATCACGATAACTGATGAAAGCTAGCCTTGAGTGAATGGGCTTCTTGGGAGTGAGTGATGGTAACACGAATAGAGAAGCGACGATGAGACCATTACCTACTCCCAAAAAAAAACAATTAATCCAAGATTTGGAAGATTTGGTATATATGCTATTATTGGAACATCATTACACTGGATGATGAAAATTTCGAGTAACTAGCTACACGCTCTTGTCATTTATCGTAATTTCGATAGAAGAGCGGACGGACATGGCTAGGTCGGATCAGAAAGTCCAGACGATTTAGAAAAAACTTTATAACGTCGTACAACAATATTCCCTCTATGTCTTGGATTCTTTAAAATAAAATTTTATAATAACCGCGACGATTTTCTGAGAAAGGAAAAACTGTTTCTATAAGTTTGATATCACAACACTTGTATAAATAACAAACATGTACTACTGGCTTCCTGTTTTGTTTTTGCAATAACAATGAAAATAAAAATAAATATTTCCATTTCTAAATATATGTCTATTTGGTTTGTGAAGCTTTTCTGGCTTCATAATACAAACAACTTCAAATGCTCATAAATATGAAATTGTTTATAAACCTACAAACATTTTGTTTATACAATGTCGAAAGAGGTCAGCATCCATTTCTTGTATCGATTTTGTTAAGAAGTCTTTGAAAAAAAGTTTTCTTTTGATACATAGGGGAGGATAAAAAAGATAGACACAGTGGTTGCAAAAAAAAAAAATAATGGTAATAATTCTGAAAAGTGTTGTCCTCATAACCATATTAGTATCACTAAACCAGCTGATAACGTTAACCTACTGGTTGAAATTGTTCCTTGCCATAATCAATTTTTGGAATACATGCAGTTATAAAGGTTGGCTCTAATATCGATATAAATAAATCACCCGACTGGGATGGTTCATTAACACTTTTCTATGTAGGAGTTTTTCGAAACTTGTTCGTCCATTACCAACCCTTTCAACCTTGCCCACAGTGTGGTTGGTTTCCAATCGAGGTTGCCAATTTTCAGCCGATATCCAGAAAAAGTGACGTGAACAACCCTGAGAATTGCCAACTTCCAAATAATGATAAACGTGGTACATGGCCAATGTAATGCATTTAGAGTCTAACTGATTTCTTTGAGATCGAACATTTTTTTTCCACAGAAATCACTTTACGGAAGTCATAATGTAATTTTTTTAGAACGTTGGTCTTGCTTTATCTACCAGGTTCTTAAAGGTAAGGTCATAGCTCTAAATATCTCTAAAATATTTGATAGGCCAAAAGTCGCTCGAGTCGCAGTACGCTCGAGAGTATCTTGTATGAGATGGGGAGGAGACTTATTACTCTGTAGTTGGCACATTCTAGCCATATTGCGCAGATAAGCTGATGCATACGCCTTATCAGCGTCTTGCCTTCGATCTTAAATAGTTCAGCGGGCTCCTGCTGTCTTGTTGTTCTTTAGTCGGGTCACTGCTACTTGGACCTAATTCTGACTAGGAGGTAAACATTCTATACCATCATCAGGGATTGGTTTTGCTGTATCCTCTTCGGCTCCTGCTGTCTTGTTGTTCTTTAGTCGGGTCACTGCTACTTGGACCTAATTCTGACTAGGAGGTAAACATTCTATACCATCATCAGGGATTGGTTTTGCTGTATCCTCTTCGCCGCCGACGTCGAACACTAGCAGTTGGGTAAAATGTTCTTTCCATATCCTCAGAATGTTATCTGTGTCAGTTACAAGATTTCCTTCTTTGTCTCTGCAGGAGTATGTGCCTGTACCAAAGCTTTCTCTCGATACCTATACTTCATTGCGTTGCTACTGATTGCAGGGTTGCTCTATATGCCGCATTCTTGGCTTCAGTAGCATCTCGACGCTCTTGGTCGTACCATGGGTTTCTTGGGGGAGGCTCCCGGTACCCAAGTACGGATTTCGCGGCATTTTCCATGGAGTGGGCAATAGTTTGCCACTGCGCCATTATATCATCGGAACAAGGAGTGCTTTCATCAAGCAGTTGGGTCAGTCAAGTGGAGTATGCCGCTGCCATTTGTTGTGTTTGCAGTTTTTCAATGTCCACCTTCCGTGTAGTGTCAGATCGTATTTTCCTCGCCATGTTTAAACGAGTGCGAACCTCTGCTGCAACGAGGTAATGATCCGAATCTATATTCGCTCCACGGATCGATAGTACATCTCGTACACGCTGGATTAATGCCTTCCATCTATCACAACGTGATCAATTTGGTTTCTCGTGTTTTGATCGGGTGACAGCCATATGGCTTTGTGAATATTTTTATATTGAAATCTGGTGCTACCAACTACCATCTATCGGCCTCAACCCATTACTGGATGTTATCTCGTGGAGGCTAAACTTTCCGACTGTTGGACCAAAAATGTCTTCCTTCCCTATCTTCGTATTAAAATCTCGCAGAATGACTTTAATATCATGGGCGGAGCAGCGGTCATATTCTCTCTCTAGGTGCTCGTAGAAAATATGCTTTGTCTGCTTGTCCTTGTCTTTCGTTGGGGCATGGGCACAAATAAGGCAGATGTTGAAGAATATGGCTTTTATGCGGATTATAGCTAGCCTCTTATCCACTGGAGTAAAGCTGGAGACAAGGTGTTTCAGTCTCCGACTAACCACAAATCCACAACCGAATGAATGCCTCGTGTTATGGCAGCTATAGTATAGTTCGTCACCGTTTGGTGTTGTAGTGACGTCATTCCCAGTCCATCGCACTTCTAATACATCCGCATTCCAGGTGCAGATCCGTGGGTCGTCAACGTTGGGGGGGTCCATTTTTACTATTTCTTTGTTTCTCATAGTAGTTCTCAGTGTTCCGGGGCGGGTTACTGGCCCAGCGCCCCAACCGAATGGTTTTTGTGGGATTGCACACGTATCCCTCGTTGTGGCGAGCCGCTTGCTCCAAGATCCGACGCTCGCCGCCCATTAACTGGGAACAGACGCTGATGGTGGCCATTGGTCATTTAAAGGCGCCAACAACTCGCCTTGTCATCTCGAGTATCATTGGCACTCAGTATTTAATTAAGAGCCAGTGCCACTTGACTCCTCACTGAGACTCTCCTTTCGAAAATCGCTGACTGCCCGCGGCCGCATTTGCAGCTACTCCGCATAAAAACGGAGCTTTCCACCATCCGCAACCTGTGGACGCGCCCGGTAGCTTTCAGCTAAGCTTCCCGTGATAACGATGGGCACCACACATTGCAACTTAGTATATATTCAATAAGACCACCCCTTTTGTTAACATCCGAACTTCTCCATTTCAGGTGAAGTGCATTAGCATTACTTCTTACAATGAGGCTATTCTTCCCTACAGAAGCGGCTTCAACCAGCCAGTAATTCATTGCAAGGTATTTATGCACTCAGTATTGATCAAATTTCTGGCGCCTAACTTTACTCCTTTGAAAGTTCGCGGGCTTTCGACAGAAAGACAGACGGACGGTCATGGCTTAATCGAATGTCAAGGCGATCATGAATATATATACAAGATGAGTTAAAAATGTAATGACGAAATTAGTAAACTCCCATGCTATGGTGGAGGGTATAAACAAATATTCGAAAATCTATCCACCACTGTGTGGTGTATGCTAGGCCATTGTATGCTTTTAGTTCTGCAATTCGTTTCGCTTTATTAACCCTCTTTTTTTGTTTGGAATAAAAAAGGATAGCAAAACCTAATGGATAACAATGGCTATGGTTATTGGCCATATCTTCCTTTTTAAGAATTTTATATATCTATGCCGACGTTTTTTTGTTACTGGTTCTTAAGGCTACAAAATGTTGGCATTATATTGACCCACTATGTTTTATGAAATTTATTAGTTTTCTTTGTTGCCATCATATAGGCTAAATTGAGTTTTTTTTACTATTGGTTGTTGTTTGTTTGTTTGTAACCGGCCTATAACATAAAGGGAGCGAATACAAACATACATTGAAGTTCTTGCCATCTTGATAATACTCGTATTCATGGAATGTATGGGTTGACTTTGGTGAATGGAAATAGTGGATTCATGACAATGACTATGACTTTGTCTTCGGATATCTTTACGTTGAGTTCATTAAGAGTTAATTTGAAATGATTTTTCTTGATAAAGAATTTTTCATGTTAAAGCCTTATGAAGTGAAGAAAAATGTAATAGAGAGTGAAGTAAATAATAGAATTGAGGAAAAATCAGTTAGTAAGTGTAGTGACAGATTTCGGACGAGTAGGAACTCTTCCCTTTCCTCTCCTTGAGTTATCGGAATGGCGTAAAATGTAAAAAAATCAGATTGCAGATTGCCACTAAAACTTGACCTATAACCCTGATCGTAACATGGTTCGATATAATAGTTGCTATGTGGACCTATATTTTCGATGTATGTTATTGAAGCCATAAAGAGAGTATTAACAATCCGTTTTCGAATAAATTTTAAAATTTAAATTGTATTATATGCTTCGGCATACGTTTCGAATATGATGCAGAAGCATTAACATCGATATTTCCAAGATGCTGATATCCGTAGACATTATATCATAATGTATACCGCTAACTAGGAATGGAATTTAGGTAGCAGTAACCCCTGCCAAATTTCGAATGAATCGGGTAACAAATGACCATTTTATTGCTGTATTACTGCAAATCGGACGAACATATATATGGGAGCTACATCCAAATCTGAACCGATTTCTATGAAATTCATCCGTAATATCGGGAGTCATAAATGCGCTTGCAGTGGGTCTAGGAGTGATTATCGGGCGATATATATTTATGTGAGCTATACCTTAATCTATGAAATTCACCATAAGAAAATCGTTCCTGCCAAATTTCGAGAAAATCGGTTACCAAATGACCATTTTACTGCAGTATTACTGCAAATCGGACGAACATATATATGAGAGCTATATCAAAATCTGAATCAATTTTTTTCCAATTTCAATAGGCTTTGTCTCTAGGCCGAAAAACACGTCCATACCAAATTTAAAGACGGATGCAAATTGCGATCTGTAGTTTGTACACAAATTAACATGGACAGACGGACAGACAGACAGAGAGACAGACAGACAGACAGACAATCGGACATAGCTAAATCGAATCAGAAAGTGATTCTGAGTCGATCGGTATATTTATCAATGGGTCTATCTCTCTTCCTTTTGGGTGTTACAAACGATTTCACTAAGTCATAACACCCTGTACCACAGTAGTGGTGTAGGGTATAAAAAGGGATCATGATTTGCGGTTCTGCACCTGGAATGTCCGCACTCTCTATAGAGAAGGTGCACCATACGCGCTGGCGGATGTATTAGAGAAGTAAAAGGCAGGTATTACCGCCCTACAGGAAGTGCGATGAACTGGGAATGGCGTCACTACAACACCAACCGTTAATAAAACGAGGCAGGAATTTGGTTTTGGATTTGTGGTCAGTTGGAGACTGAAACACCTTGTCTCCAGTTCTACCCCGGTGGAGGAGAGGCTAGCCACAATCCGCATAAAAGCCAAATTCTTCAACATCAGCCTTATTTGTGCGCATGCCCCGACTGAAGACAAAGGCGAGCAGACCAAGGAGATTTTCTACGAGCACCTAGAGAGGGAATGTGACGGTTGCTCCGCCCATCGTTCTAGTAGATTTTAATGCGAAGATAGGGAAGGAAGACATTTTTGGTCCAACAGTCGGAAAGTTAAGCCTCCACGAAATAACTTCCAGTGTGTTGAGGCCGACAGATTTCGACGTGGCAAAAATTTTGTAGTTAGTAGCAGATGTCGACATAAAAATAACGACAAAGGCACATGGCTGTGACCCGATCAAAACAAGAGAAACCAAGTTGATCACATTGTGATCAATGGAAGGCATTCATCCAGCGTGTTAGATGTACGATCGATTCGTGGAGCGAATATAGATTCGGATCCGTTTGAATATGGCGAGGAAAGTACGATATGACACTGCACGATATTGAAAAGTTGCAAACACAACACATGGCAGCGGCATAATCCACTCAACTGACCCAACTGCTTGATGAAAGCATTACTTGTTCCGATGATATAATGGCGCAGTGGCAAACCATTGCCCACTCCATGGAAAGTGTCTCGAAATCCGTACTTGGGTACCGGAAGCCTCCCCCAAGAAATCCATGGTACGACCAAGAGCGTCGAGATGCTACTGAAGCCAAGAATGCGGCATATAGAGCAACCCTAAAATCAATAGCAACGCGCCAGATCAAGGAGAGGTATCGGGAGCAAAGGAACGTCTATTCCGCAGAAAGAAAACGGAAATGGAAAGACGTGAGTGTGAGCGAATCGAGATGTACAGGAATTACAATGAAGTCCGGAAATTCTACTAAAGAATTAAAAATCAAACCGATGGCTTTGAGGCAGACACATCCTCCTGCAGAGACAAAGAAGGAAATCTGGTAACTGACACAGATAGCATGCTGAGAATATGCAAAGAACAAGCAGTGACCCATCTGAAGAACAACAATGCAGCAGGAGCCGACGGGTTACCCTCTAAACTATTTAAGACCAGAGGCGACACGCTGATAAGGCGTATACATCAGCTTGTCTGCGCGATCAGGCTAGAAGAACGCATACCCAATGATTGGAACCACAGCATAATATGTTCCGTACACAAGAAAGGGGACAAGACGGAATGTGCCAACTACAGAGGAATAAGTCTCCTCCCCAACGCATAGAAGATACTCTTAAGCCTACTGTGTGAAAGATTGAAACCTAATGTCAATGAGATAATTGGGCATTGCTAATGCGTCTTTAGACCTGGTAAATTCACCGTAAACCAGATATTCACACTGCGCCAAATCCTGGAAAAGACACGAGAAGGAAAAATCAACACGATCCATCTTTTTGTTAACTACAAAGCCGCCCTAAAAGTTCAAAGTTATTTCAATTCTTGTCTGAATCTCTTGGAACCATTCAATACTAAACGAGGTTTCAGACAAGGAGACAGCTTATCGTGTGATCTCTTTAATATCCTGCTGAAGAAGATTATACGAGATGCAGATGTGAATAGATATGGCACACTAATCACAAGAAAACACATGCTACTCGCCTATGCTGATGACATCGACATCATAGGTTGGTCACCGGAAGTAGTAACTGCTGCCTATTACATAAGCGAAGGAGAATCAGAGAAAGTGGGTTTGGCAGTATATGGAGATAAGATAAAATGGATGATATTATCTCCTTGTATATCCAAACTCTGCACAAGGAGTAGAGTAGATAAAGAAAATGGAGAATGTTGGGAACCATAACTTTGAGATAGTCTGCATCTTTATCTACCTCGGCACCGTCGTAACCGAAACGAATGACACCAGTTTTGAGATTGAGTGAAGAATAATACTGGCAGACAGATTCTACTTTGGACAAAGTAAGCAGTTTAGAAACAAGTCCACCTCTCGACAGACAAAAATTACACTATGCAAGAAACTGATATTATCCGTGCTGTTATATGGTTCTAAGTCATGGGTAATTGTGTTCTAAGGCATGGGTACTTGTATAATCTTTTTGTCATTCCGTTTGCAACGCATCGAAATATCCATTCCGAGCATATATTGTATATTCTTGATCACCGTAAAAATCTAAGACGATCTAGCCAAGTCCGTCTGTCTGTCCATCTATTCGTCTGTCTGTTGAAATCCCCAAACAGTTTTTAAATATAGAGATATTGGGCTGCAACTTTGCACTGATTTTTTTTTTTGTCCATAAGCATGTTAAGTTCGAGGATGGATTAAATCGGACTATATCTTGATATAGCCCTCATATAGATCGATCCGCTTATTTAGGGTCTTAGGCCCATAAAAGCAACATTTATTATCCGATTTTGCTGAAATTCAATAAAGTGAGTTATGTTAGGCCACTCGAAACCCTTCTTAAATTTGGCCCAGATCGATTCAGATTTGGATATAGCTACCATATAGACCGATCTCCCGATTTAAGGTCTTGCGCCCACAAAAGCCGTATTAAAGTCCGATTTTTCCAAAATATGGGACAGTGAGTTGTGATAGGCCTTTCGACCTCCCCCTTCAATTAGGCTCCGATCGGTCCAGATTTGGATATAGCTGCCATAGACCGATCTCTCGATTTAAGGTTTTGGGCCCATAAAAGGCGCATTTATTGTCCGATGTCAGCAAAATTTGGGACAGGGAGTTAAGTTAGGCCCCTCGATATCTTCCTGCAATATAGCACAACACAGTCAAGATTTGGATATATCTGCCATATAAACCTATCTCTCGATATAAGGTTTTGGATCCATAAAAGGCGCATTTGTTGTCGGATGTCCCGAAATAACGGACAGTGAGTTGTGTTAGGCCCATCGACATCCTTATTCAATTTGGCTCAGATTGGTCTAGATTTGGATATAGCTGCCATATAGACCTATCTCTCGATTTAAGGTTTTGGCCCCATAAAAGCCGCATTTATTGTCCGATTTAATCGAAATTCGGCACAGTGAGTTGTGTTAACCCCCTCGAAAACTTTCTGCAACATGGCACAGATCGGTCCAGATTTGAATAAAGCTGCCGTATAGACCGACCTATCGATTTAAGCTCTTGCGCCTATAAAAGGCGGATTTATTGTCCCATTTCGCCAAAATTTAAGGTTTTGGGCCCATAAAAGGCGCATTTGGGACAGTGAGATGTGTTAGGCTCTTCGACATCCTTTTTTAATTTGGCCCAGGTCGGTCTAGATTTTGATATAGGTGTCATAATGACCGATCTCTCGATTTCGCTGAAATTTGACACAGTGGCTTATGTTGGGCTTTTCGACATCCGTGTCGTATATGGTTCAGATCGGTCTATATTTGGATATGGCTACCAAAAGACCAATATTTTGTTCTACAAAATTTAACAATAACTTGTTCTTATCTTATCAATATCCATGTCAAATTTGGTCCAAATCGGACCATATTTCGATATAGCTTCAATGGGGGCTTAAATTATGCATTTCGATATATTCCGATATAGATTCAATGGGGGCATAAATTATGCATTCTACCGGACTATGACAAAAGCTGGTTTACATATATACCCGAGGTGGTGGGTATCCAAAGTTCGGCCCGGCCGAACTTTACGCCTTTTTAAGTGTTTTAACATATTTTCAAAGAAACCTATGCCTGCTATTCAAGCGTTTACAAGCGACTTTTCTCAATTTACCATCTTATATCCTTATTTAGCATTCTTCTCATTCTGCGTTTTTATGCCTTTGAACTTAATTCCACTCATAGCATGCGATGTGCTTTTCTTTGTCAACTTCTAATTTAATGCTTCAACGAATTATTAAAATATGATATTGACATTGTTGCTAATAAGCAAATGTTTTTCTTTATCATCAGCCCCAACCCCAGAGATTGCCGCATTTTCCCCTATGGCATTGAACCGTATCCTTTGTATGATTTGTTGGAGTTTTTGTCCGCCTTTGTTGGATTCTATTGTGTCTTCCAAAAGTGTTGACAGATGCTATCAATGGCAGTTTGCTAATGTTGATGTGAAGTGTGACAAAGATAATTTGAATGTAGTTTCTCTTGTTGGAAAATATGTATGAAACATCTTACAATTGTAACGAAACCAAACATTATAATAAAGACATGTGTAGAATAAATTATTCTATTATGCTTTAGTTTCGAGCTGAATGTTTGCATACTCCTACACCATGTTCCCATTACAACTATTTTTTATTAACAAGTATTTATATGTAAGAGGGAAGACAGTAGGAAGAGCTAATAATATGGCTCATATCACAGTTAACCTCATGAAAAGAGTTCCAAAATTGTCTTGGTCGTATTATTTGTGGAGGTTTTACGTAAAACTTCAGTTAAATCAGGGTCTTCAGTCATTTTATTTTGCCATTCACTGAACCATTCACTAAAATCTTTTAAAGATAGATAAAAAAGATTGTCTTTAAAGTCCGGAAAAAAAATGTGCTTTTAAATTTAAGTTATCTAAGGAAAAACTAGATATTTATTTCTTTAAACTTATACCCTATGTGGCGTAGGAAATCCAAAAGCCAGCTTCGCAGAACATTTCCTCTAACTTAGTTGTTGTAAGTGCTTAACAAACTCAATAAAAGCACTTATAATCAATAGAGTTGTTGATAAAAATTATATTTTAAACTCATTAGATATGAGGGTGGAAGTATAATGAAAAACGATATGGGCTTCATAGTGTTTAATCCCTACCCACTTTAAAACAATACAAACAAAATAACAAGATTAGCACAATCCATTTGGAATTACTTTCGTCCTATAGCCCACCATGACAGCCATTGGCTATGAGTTGCGATTAGTGTCAGCTTAAGTCCATTTTTAGGCGTCATGGCAGTGGGCCCCAAAACAAATGCGGCCCAAATTGAAAATGAAGAAAGGCTCGATATTCGGGGTCCTATTTTTGGTAGCTATATCTAAATATAGATCGATCCCAACCATATACGACACGGATGTCGAAAAGCCCAACATAATGCACTGTGACAAATTTCAGTGAAATCGCATCATAAATGCGACTGTTATGGGCCCAAGACCTAAAAGAAAGGAATCGGAAGCTATATTCAAATCTGGACCGATCTGGACCAAATTGAAGAATGATATCGAAGGCCCTTACACAACTCACTGTCCCAAATTTTAGAGACATCGGACAATAAATGGGCCTTATATAGGTCCAAGACTTTAAATCGAGAGATTAGTCCATATGGCAGCCATACCCAAATCTGGACCGATCTGAGCTTAATTGAAGAAGGATATCAAAAAGCCTAACACAACTCACTGTCCCAAATTTCGGCGAAATCGGACAATAAATGGGTCTTTTATGGGTCCAATACCTTAAGTCGAGTGATCGGCAGCTATAATCAAATCTGGACCAAGTTGTAGCAAAATTACGAGTGGCCAAACACAATTCACTGTCTCAAATTTCAAATTCCAAAAACCTTAAAACGGGAGATCGGTCTATATGACAGCTATATCCAAATCTGGTCAAATCTAGGCCAAATTAAAGAAAGATGTCAAGTGACTTAACACAATTCACTGTCCCAAATTTCAGCAAAATCGGAAAATAAAAGTGGCTTTTATGGGTCCAAGACCTTAAAACGAGAGATCGGTCTATATGGCAGCTATAGTCAAATATGGACCAAGTAGCAGCAAAATATCGATTGGCCTAACACAGCTCACTGTCTCAAATTTCGGGGACATCGGACATAAAATTAGCATTTTATTGGTCCAAAATCTTAAATCGAGAGATCGGTCTATATGGCAGCTATATCCAAATCTGGACCGACCTAGGCCAAATTAAAGGAGGATGTCGAGTGGCTTAACACAACTTACTGTCCCCAATTTCAGCAAAATCGGATAATAAATGTGGCTTTTATGGGTCCAAGACATTAAATCTTGAGATCGGTCTATATGGCAGCTATAGTCAAATCTGGACCAAGTTGGAGCAAAATATCGAGTGGCCTAACGCAACTCACTGTCTCAAATTTCGGGGACATCGGACAAAAAATGCGCCGTTTATGGGTCCAAATCCTTAAATCGAGAGATCGGTCTATATGGAAGCTATATCCAAATCTAGACCGATCTGGGCCAAATTGAAGAAGGATGGCTTAACACAACTCACTGTCCCAAATTTCAGCAAAATCGGATAATAAAGGTGGCTTTATAGGTCAATATGGGGTCGGCGGATAGGTCGATATGGGGGCTATATCAAGATATAGCCCATCTTCGAACTTAACCTGCTTATGGACAACGAAAGATTCTGTGCAAAGTTTCAGCTCCATATCTCTTTGTTTTAAGGCGTCAATTCAAAAGACAAACGAACAGACGGATGGTCTGATGGACGGACATGGCTAGATCGTCTTAGATCTCTACGACGATCAAGAATATATATACTTTATAGGGTCGCAAATGGATATTTGGATGTGCTGTAAACGGAATGACAAAATGAATATACCACCATCCTTCAGTGGAGGGTTTTATGACCCAAAGCAAATGCACACCAAAAATAAAACCAATTGCACCCCAATATTTCTTCCATTGTGATTCCACAGAAACAGAAGAAGGAAGATGCCTTCTAGTTCCTACCGTTGATCCATCCAGATCGCTTTAAAAAGCCCAACAACTTGAGAATGTTCACATCCGCTAAATCAGACAGGTTTTCAAAGAAATGAGAACCTAAAGTGGATCTCCTTCTGACTGCCAGTGCGGGTTCACATATCTTTGAGAACCTTTCTAATTTAGCGAAGGTGTTCTATAGTCTCATCTTTTTCGATTTCTTCACAGCTTCTGCAAAAGTCTTTACTGGCAACCTTCAATCAGTCAGCATGTTTTCCGATTAGACAGTGAACCATCAAGACGGGCACAATAATGAGACGTCCTTTCTAGCCAGTGACAGCAAAGCGGTAGACCTCTTCAAGTCTAGATTAGGCCACATAGTTTTGGAATGCTCACTGCCCCCTCTTTGTGACCATCTATCATTCGCTGTCCTTCGGGCCTGGTCCTGAAAACTTAGCTTACATATCGTTAGAGGCATACCCTACATTCTTAGAAAGAAAGTTTGCTGAAAATAGCAAACACTGTGTGCTAAATATTAATAGTTAATTTTGCAGCTATTGTAGCAGTAATTCTGCTATTACAGCCGTAGTTCTGCAGTTTCAGAGCAGCAGGCTTATTGCTAAAAAGTCAATTGTTTGCAGAAAATGGCTGCTGCTTAATTATCAATGGGATGTTAAGCGAAAAAATTTATACCAATGGATGGATCAGGTAGCTTCTTTACGGTAAAATTCCACAAATTCAAATCATCTTTTCCAACAAAATATATAAAAATATTTCTAAAAAAAATGCCTAAAGTTGTCAACAATTGTAAAACAGCAGATTTGTTTGCTGATTTAGCTGACCGAAATGTTGGCCAATACAGCAGCCCCATGTTTGCTGAAACAGCAGTAATGTCTGCGTTCCCATTTTCACAGTTTCACAAGCTCGTCCGCTTTCCAATTCCCTGGGATATCTCTGTGGCCTGTCACCCAGAACATGTGAATTTTGAACTGTTCAGCTATCTCTTTGAGAGATCTGCGACAGTCGAGGGCGGTTTTTGTGTTCAGAAATACTTTCTCCAGGGATTTAATGGCTGCCTAGCTGTCTGAGAAAATATTAATGCATTGACATTATATCTTAGCCATTCCACCACTTCCTTAATCGCAAAAATCTCCGCTTGATACACACTGCAGTGGTCGGGTAACCTTTTCGATATGACCACTTCTAGGTCTTTAGAGTACACCCCAAAGCCCACCTGGTTGTTTAGTTTGGAACCATCCGTATAAAAGTCTATGTAACTTCTGTTACCAGAGATATCGTAGTTCCAATTGGTTCTTTCAGGAATAGTGGAATAGTACTTTTATCAAAAAGCGGCTCAGGGAGGATGTAATTCACACTGCCTTGAACATCGGATATTGGATCAAGGATTACTCAGTGTCCGTAGCTGCCACATGACTTACGAGAAATTTCTCTTATCCTCACGCCAGTATTCATTGCAATTTTTATACCCTCCACCATAGGATGGGGGGCATACTAATTTCGTTATTCTGTTTGTAACTACTCGAAATATTCGTCTGAGACCCCATAAAGTATATATATTCTTGATCGTCGCGACATTTTATGTCGATCTAGCCATGTCCGTCCGTCTGTCAGTCCGTCTGTCCGTCCGTCTGTCCGTCCGTCTGTCCGTCCGTCTGTCCGTCCGACTGTCCGACTGTCCGTCCGTCTGTCCGTCCGTCTGTCCGTCCGTCTGTCCGTCCGGCCGTCTGTCCGTCCGTCCGTCTGTCTGTTGAAAGCACGGCACACACAAGAAGTAAAGCTAGCCGTTTGTTTTTGCAAAATTTTGCACAAATACTTCTTATTAGTGTAGGTCGGTTGGTATTGTAAATGCGCCATATCGATCCATGTTTTTATATAGTTGCCATATAAACCGATCTTGGGTCTTGACTTCTTGAGCCTCTAGAGTGCGCAATTCCTATCCTATTGGAATGAAATTTTGCACGACGTGTTTTGTAATGATATCCAACAACTGTACCTAGTATGGTTCAAATCGGTCCATAACCTGATATATCTGCCATATAAACCGATCTTGGGTCTTGAGTTTTTGAGCCTCAAGAGGGCGCAATTCTTATCCGATTGGACTGAAATTTTGCACATAGTGTTTTGATATCACTTTCAACAATTCATTATACTTTGTTTGCCTAACAACAGATGCTGCGCAAAGAACTCAACAGATGCGACCATGGTGGAGGGTACATAAGATTCGGCCCGGCCGAACTTAGCACGCTCTTACTTGTTCTACGTAAAATGCCCGGAGGCATTAGATGTAGCATATAATTCAGTGCATAATGCACAAACAAGCCATCCATTGGAGCCGGTTGACTATTGAACAGTAGGTGGGCTTTGAAGCGCCGTCCACCAGATTACAACACCATATTGCATTGTAGGTCTGACAACTGCAGTATATACTTGATGCATGACGCTCGGTCTAAACCCCCAACTTTTGCCAATGGCTCCCTTGCAGTTGTATTGCTGAAGCCCATAAAAGCTTTATTTTTTAACCGATTTCGCTGAAATTTGAAACTTTGAATAGTTTTACGCCTCCTAACATAGGACCCAAATATGGTTCAGATTGGGTTGAATTTAGATATAGCTGCCATATAGACCGATCTGCCGATAAAGGGTTTGAAGCCCATAAAAGCTTTATTTATTACCCGATTTCGCTGAAATTTGAAACAGTGGGTCGTCTTAGTTCTCCCGCCATCCATCCCAAATATGGTTTGGATCGGATTGTATTTAGATATAGCTGCCATACAGACCGATGTCTCGATAAAGGGTCTGAAGCGAATAAAAGCTTTATTTTTTCTCCGATTTCGCTGAAATTTGAAACAGTAAGTAGTTTTAGGCCAACCGCCATCCGACCCAAATATGGTAAAAATCGGACTGTATATAGAAATAGCTGTCATATAAACCGATGTAAAGAATAAGGGTCTGAAACTCATAGAAGTTTTATTTATTACCTGATTTTGTTGAAATTTTAAATAAAATATTCAACAGTAACTTATATTTATTAGACCACTCAACATCCCTGTCGAATTTGGGTGCATAAGTTATCCAATTTTCACCGGATTGTGACGAAAGGGGGATTTCATATATACCCGAGGAGGCAGGTATCTAAAGTCCGGCCCGAAAATGTACCCCAAAATATTGTCTTTGTAGTAAAATAATTACATTGGAGCCCAAAAATTGTGAAATTAGGCCCCAAAGTGAAATGAAAATGTGCCCCGATTATGTTTACCTCCAATTTTACTGAAAACTTTCAAATTTTTTTGTGGAAACCCAAATTGGCCCCAATAGCTGCTTGGAAAAAGGCCCCAGCAAGGCGAAAATGGCCCCCAAAAGTTTTTTTGTTGTTTTTCATATAACTGTATGGGGCCTATTTTCATTTTGGATTTGGGGTGTCATTTCCTGGAACCAAGCTTCATAACGCCCATTTTTTTGTTCTTTTGCGTTTACTTACTTTATTAGGTATTGACAACAGTTGCCAACATAATTCCAAATGAATAATAGACTCACTCCACTTAGCATGAGATACATTAAACTGTCTTGTGGCGTATCGGCCTTAATAATGTAGCTGCATTAAATGATGGAAAGCTAGCAATAAGACTAAAGAAAACAGGCATGACATTAACAAAGTACCTGTTTTCCCCATGTCATTTAGTATGAATCAGGCATCAACTTGTCTTCTTTTCCATCCGGCTTAAATGGCGAAGCTGTGTGGTAATAGCAACATGATTGCACATCTAAGTGTGAAACGTTATCCAGCGTTACAAGGCCAAGTTTATTTAAATGGCAAGGCATAGAACAACATTAAATAGAGAATTTAAATAAGAACAAGTAAGGAAAGGCAAAAGTCAGGCGGTGCCGTCATTTAAGGGGCAATTCCGCTAAATGTAATTCTGAATCAATTTTAATGAAATTAAGGTTTTCAAATGAATAATTACACAATCCATACCAAATAAGTTGACAATCTCGGTTCAAAAAAGCTTTCACCACCACAAGTCAAGAGACAAACCTCTGCTAAAATTCCTCAGCCTAACCGGAAAAAATTTGCGGCTTGTAAGGACTCAGAAAGTCAAATCGGGAGATCGGTTTATTTGGGAGCTATATCAGGTTACAGACTAATTTGGACTGTACTAAGCAAAGTTTTTGGAAGTCACAACAGAACGCTATGTTAAAAATTTTAGCCAAATCGGACGAAAATTGAGGATGTAAGGGATAAAGAAGTCAAATCGGGAGATCGGTTAATATGGGAGCAATATCAGGTTATAGACCGGTTTAAACCGCACTTGTCACAATTTTTGGAAGTCAGAACACCACTTGCAAAGTTTCAGCCAAAACGGACTAAAGTTGCGGCTTCCAGGGGCTCAGGAAGTCAAATCGGAAGATGGGTTTACATGGGAGCTATATCTAAATTTGAACCAATATGGCCCATTTGCAATCCCCAACGACCTACATACAATTGTAAGTATCTGTGCAAAATTTCAAGCTGCTATCGTGATTTCGATAGACGAATGGACGGACATGGCAAGATCGACTCAGAGCGTCGAGACGATCTAGTCGCCCCGCCCCTCGCACTGGCTCACAACTTGAACCTAATCCAACCGGATGACACCCCCATACAGGGCTTGACGGGTCCTGTCTCCACGCCCTTCCCACCTTCTCTAATCAAGGCATGGGGATTATTAATCTCCTGGAATTCTCCAGTCTTAAGAAATGAGATCGATAGTTCCTCAGACAAATGTTCGGCAACAACTGCTGAATTATCTGCTGACTCTCCAATCCTACCGCTTCTATAGACCTTCAACTTCAACTTATTGAATCCATAGGACAAAACTTCTTCAGACTTGTTGAGGTCTGTGAGACAACAGGAGTTTAGTATGAATATCGCTATCATCCTCATCCAATCTGTAAATCGTCCAGTCGTTGGTTGAAAATGTGGAATTACAGCTCCATAGCCTCCCATTTATGGATTCAGGATTTGAGGGAATCCTTCGTATCCTTGGTATCCAATTGGCATACTTTTCTTCTTGACCTAATCCAGTGGCCAATCTCACCATTGTTTTTTAATACGCAACGACTCATTCCAATTGAACGTTGATCCCCGAAACGAATTTTTTTTGTATCGGCCCCGATACCAGCCTGTCCGCAAGGACATCGGAGTATACAGATGAAAGTCCATTGACTATGCTACTCCAATTATTCCTAAGTATGCAGCCCTGTTCTTCTCCCTTGTCGACAACTACCATCACCAAGCTGTCCTTAACGAAGCATGGTGGGTTAGATCAATAAAAACTACTAAAAAATCTGTCGTTTGAGAACGCGTAGAGATACAACAATAAAAGTCGAAAAGTCCCGAGACTTGAATGTATTGCAAACCTCAAGCGGACTTCGAGCACTATCTAGCAAAAAAAGAATGGAAATCAGAGCGAAATATAGATGTGGCAGCCAAAACAAGTTTTCGAAATGGCGAGGTGATCAACTTTAGGATCCTGTCAAGGGGGCGCCCGACAACATAGGGCTTTAATATTTTTCGCTAAAAACTTGTTGACGCCTCAGTTTAAACCGTTTGAAATTTCAAAGAGATATCTCTACCCGTTCTTAAACGGCAGATTTTTTACTAGTTTTTTAATACCCTCCACCGTAGGATGGGGGTATACTAATTTCCTCATTCCATTTGTAACACATCGAAAAATCGATATGAGACTCAACGCAGTACGTATATTCGTGATCGTATTGACATTCTGAGTCGATTTAGCCATGTCCGTCTGTCGAAAGCACGCTAACTTTCGAAGGAATAAAGTTAGGCGCTTAAAATTTTGCGTGAATACTAGTATAAGTCGGTTGGGATGTTAATGGATCTTATCGGTCCATGTTTTGATTTAGCTGCCATATAAACCAATCCGGGATCTTGACTTCTTGAGCTTCTATCCGATTTGGCTGAAATTTAGCATGATGGGTTTGGTTTATATTCCAACTACATGTATGGTCCAAATTGGTTCATAACCTGATATAGCTCCCATATATCGGATCTTGACTTCTTAAGCCGCTAGTTGGCACCATGCTTATCTGATTTAGCTAAAATTTTGCATGTAGTGTTAAGAAATTAACTTCCAATAATTGTTCCATGTATGGTCCATATTGGTTCATAACCTGATATAGCTCCCATATATCGGATCTTGACTTCTTGAGACAACAGAGGCCGCAATTATTATCCGTATGGTTAAATCGGTATGGTTAAAATCGGTTCATTACCTGACATAGCTCCCATATAAACCGATATCACATCTTGACTTCTTAAGCCGCTGAGGGCGCATTAGTATGGACCAAATCGGTTCATAACCTGATATAGCTGCCATATATCGGATCTTGACTTCTTTAAACTCTAAAGGGCGCAAATATTGCCCGATTTTGCTGAAATGTTGTATGAATTGATTTGTTTTGGCTTAAAAAACTGTACCAAGTATGGTCAAAATCGGTTCAAAACCTGATATAGCTCCCATGAAACCGATCTCGGACTTCTGACTTCTTGAACTCCTAGAGGGCGCAATTCCTATCCAATTTAGCTGAGCTTTTGCACCAAGTGTTTTGTTATAACTTCCAACATGTGGTTCATTTTTGGGGCAAATCGGTTCATTACCTGATATAGCTCTTATATAAACCGATATCTTGAATTCTTGAGCCGCCAGAGGGCGCCAGAGGGCGCAATTTTTATACGACTTGGCTGAAATTTTGCACGAAGTATCTTGTTGCGTCTTTCAACAACTGTGCAGTGTATGGTCCAAATCGGTTTATAACCTGAGGTAGCTCCCGTATAAATCTATCTTTCGATAATACTTCTTGAGCCTCTAGAGGGCGCAATTCTTATCCGATTTGGATGAAATTTTCCACAATGAATACCATTTTGCTCAAACCAAGTATATTCCCAATCGGTTCATAACTTGCTATAGCTCCTTTGCCATAGACATTCTTATCCATTATCAAATGTTTGCTATAAAGAGATTTTGGGCGAAGAACCTGACAAATACAATACTTGGTGGAGGGTAAATAACATTCGGCCAGGCCGCACTTATCATGCTTTAACTTGTTCTCGACTCTATCTCACAGTGCGACAATTGGGCTTTGTCCGCAAAACTCGAACCAGGTGAATTTCTCAAAAGCCTCTGTATACCAGTAGTTTGTCAGCTAGTGGAGTCTAGCGCAACCGCTTCACCTGATCGTATTCGTATCATGATCATCTTCCTATCATTAGCTAGGATATGGCGAACGGGAGCGGTGAACAGCTACTGTATGCATCTCGTCATGACGACCGTCCGTTTCCATAGCACTTTAAGCAACGTTCAGGCAGATGCAGTGCATTGGGGCCCTGATTTGATTTCTTTATTGATAACTTTTCGATGAATTTGAATTTGAAGCGTTAAGCCTTCAACACCCACACCAAATGAAACTTAATTATACCCTCCACCATAGGATGGGGTATACTAATTTCGTCATTCTGTTTGTAACACCTCGAAATATTCGTCTGAGACCCCATAAAGCATATATATTCTTGATCGTCATGTCATTTTAAGTCGAGCTTGCCATGTCCGTCCGTCTGTCCGTCCGTCTGTCCGTCCGTCTGTCCGTCCGTCTGTCCGTCCGTCTGTCCGTCCGTCTGTCCGTCCGTCTGTCTGTCCGTCCGTCCGTCTGTCCATCCGTCTGTCCGTCCGTCTGTCCGTCCGTCTGTCCGTCCGTCTGTCCGTCCGTCTGTCCGTCCGCTGTCCGTCTGTCCATCTGTCCGTCCGTCTGTCCGTATGTCGAAAGCACGCTAACTTTCGAAGGAGTTAAGCTAGCCGCTTGAAATTTTGCACAAATACTTTTTATTAGTGTAAGTCGGTTGGGATTGTAAACGGGCCAAATTGGTCAATGTTTTGATATAGCTCCCATATAAACCGATCTTGGGCCTTGACTTCTTGAGCCTCTAGAGGGTGCAATTCACGTCCGATTTGAAATTTTGCAAGTGGTGTTCTGGCATCACTTCCAACAAGAGCGTTAGGTATGGTTTAAATCGTTCCATGTTCTTGAGCCCATAGAGCGCGCAATTCTCATCCGATTTGGCGGAAATTTTGCATAAGATGTTTTGTTATGACTTCCAACAACTGTGCTGAGTTTGGCACAAATCGGTACATAACCTGATATAGCTGCCATATAAACCGATCTTGGGTCTTGACTTCTTGAGCCTGAAGAGGGCGCAATTCTCATCCGATTTGGATGAAAGGTATTTTGTTATGACTTCCAATAACTTTGCCAAGTATGATTCAAATCGGTTCATAATCTGGTATAGCTGTCATATAAACCGATGTGCGATCTTTACTTCTTGAGCCTCTAGAGGGTGCAATTCTCATCCGATTTGGCTGAAATTTTGTGTAAGGTGTTTTGCATAAGATGTTTTGTTATGACTTCCAACATTTGTGCTAAGTATGGTGCAAATCGGTATATAACCTGATATAGCTGCCATATAAACCGATCTTGGATCTTGACTTCTTGAGCTTCTAGAGGACGCAATTCTCATCCAATTTGGCAGAAACTTTGTACGAGTACCTCTCTCATGATCTTCAACATACGAGTCTAATATGGTCTGAATCGATCAATAACTTGATACATCTCCCATATAAACCTATCTCCCGATTTTGCTTCTTGAGTCCCTACAAAGCGCAATTCTTATCCGAATGAACTGAAATATTACACAATGACTTCTACAATGTTCAGCATTCAATTCATTATGGTCTAAATCGGACTATAACTTGATGAAGCTCCAATAGCATAACAGTTTTTATTCAATATTCTTTGTTTGCCTAAAAAGAGATACCGCGCATAGAACTCGACGAATGCGATCCATGGTGGAGGGTAAATATAGGATTCCGCTCGGCCGAACTTAGCACGCTCTTACTTGTTTTATGTTTAACTCATCATTTCAATCATTTTACAATAATTTGATCACCTTCTCCACTAATTATAAGGGGCTTATAGAAAATAGGGCAGAGAAAGTTATTGCAATTGTAGAGATGTTCATTATTCAAGTTTTCCTAATAACCGAATGCTGTACTTTGAAAAATTTTGCATAGAAACTTGTGGTTTTATTACCAATAGTTGTTTGGCATTTTCGTTTTTTATGTTGTTTAATAAGTCGCTATTACATTATAAGAAGATTTGGCCTTTTGTTTTCATTGTCCTGTCATCAACCAATGGTTTTCCCTTGGTATTACATTTTTGACAATGGATTCGGTCAAAGCATTATTTGCTTTTGCTATTAGTGTAAGTCCTTGTTCTTGCTAATGCAGTAAATTCTGAAAATGAAAAATAAATTATTTTATTCATTATCAGAATTAAAAACCAGATGCTAAGAAGTACTTTGCCAACAAAGGAAGGACATTTTACTATCTTAGGCAACAAAAGAATTCTCGCATATATTTTATATCTTCAAGGCCAAGGAGCGGCAGTTGGTGACTTCTGGCAACACTAAGCCTGCAAAGTTTTTGCCAATTTGCAATGCAAAATATGTTTACAAGCAAACTAAATTGCACAAAACTTTGACTAAGAAAGTTAAATTTCATTATTAATTGAAGAAACAATAACAAATGCAAAGTGTGTTGTGTCAAAAATATCATAAAACCTGTATACAAAAAAATAGAAGAAAATAAAAAAATGCCAAATATGGTAAATTTGGTAAAATTGGCTCATGTCACCAATCGGTCTTATATAGAACTCATACCAAAAATTAAGTCACATTTAGCGAACGATTTCGATTCTGAACCACTGTGCGATCTAAGGTCTAAAAGCATTTTATGTCCAATGAGTCATGATTTGCTAATTTATTTGCGACAATATTCGCTTGTGTAAGCTCTATGGGCATTAGCTCATCACCATATACCCCGTAAGATTGCGGGAGGAAAACTGTATGTTTAAGCATCACCCGGTGTATCAAAGGATGACCGCGTTCATTGATGCTTTGCTTCTGTTATGTTAAAGGTAAATTATACATGGGTTCTTTGGCTTTGGCAAATGCCTTAGAGGTGCCTAATTATGACTAAACCAGTAAGGAAGGTAAAAAATCGGGCGGTGGCGACTGTATAATACCCTACATACCTACCTTATAAATACAATGTGGGAGCTATATGCAATTCTGAACCGAATTTGATGGCCCACGGCGGACGTTTTCAGATGGGTTATTAAACAGCCCATATCAAATTTAGAGCAAATATGTTCAAACTGTAAAAACTCTGGTTGACAAATGACAACATTATTGCTAATTACCCAAAATTATTGCTAATTACCCAATATCTAAATCTGAACCGATTTGGAGCATACTGCTCGGAAATTGTGGTAGTTGATGAGGAAAGGGTTGTGCAAAATTGTGGCAAGATTGGTCAATAAATGCGCTTGCAGTGGCTTTTGAAGTGAAAATCGGGCGATATACATATATGACAGCTATATCTGAATCTGAACGGATTTCTATGAAATTCATCAGCAAAATCGAGAGCCATAAGAAAATCCTTCCTGCCAAATTTCCAGGGAATCGCTTAACAAATGAGCACTTTATTGCAATATTTCCCAAAATCGGACGAATATATATATGGGAGCTATATCTAAATCTTAACCGATTTGGAACAAAGTTCTCAGATATTGTGGTAGTTGATGAGAAAAGCTTTGTGCAAAGTTTTGCCAAGAGTGTTCAATAAATGCGCTTGGCGATATACATATATGAGAGCCATATCTATATCTGAACCGATTTCTATCAAATTCATTAGTAATATCGATAATTAAGAGAAAATCTTTCGTACCAAATTTTAGGAGAATCGGTTCACAAATGACCATTTTATTGCATTATTACTGCAAATCGGATGAACATATATATGGGGGCTATATCAAAATTTGAACCGGTTTTTGCCAATTTCAATTTAACTTGAAAACGATCGGATGAAAATTGCGACTTGTAGTTTGTACACAAACTAACATGGACAGACGTACAGACAGACAGACGGACAGACAGACGGACAGACAGACGGACAGACAGATGGACAGACAGACAGACGGACAGACAGACGGACAGACAGACAGACGGACAGACAGACAGACGGACAGACAGACGGACAGACAGACGGACAGACAGACGGACAGACAGACGGACAGACAGACGGACAGACAGACGGACAGACAGACGGACAGACAGACGGACAGACAGACGGACAGACAGACGGACAGACAGACGGACAGACAGACGGACAGACAGACGGACAGACGGACAGACAGACGGAGAAAGTGATTCTGAGTCGATCGGTATACTTATCAATGTCATTATCGGAACACTTATCAATATCAATAACCCTGTACCACAGTAGAGGTGTAGGGTATATAAATTCTATCTATCGTAATATTTTCTTCTTGCAAATGTAATTTCTTCTTGCAAATGTAAATTTTCCCATGAGCCCTTTGTTCATTGGTTTGTTTGTCTGTTCCATATGGATCCATTTTGGCGGAACCGAGTTTTCTGAAATTTTCATAGAGTGTAGAGTTTAACCCTCGAAAAAAAACTACTTGGAAACTGGGCTCATACGCTTTTTTAGCCCAAAACTTGCCCCTTCTTACAGGTATTTGTTTCGATCAATGCAGAATGACTTTTCAGTATCTTGTTCTTCGATAGCTGAAGGGGTGCTGGTCTTCCATCTTATCCAAATTAAAAAAGAACAAGTAAAAGCGTGCTAAGTTCGGCCGGGCCGAATCTTATATACCCTCCACCATGGATCGCATTTGTCGAGTTCTTTTCCCGGCATCTCTTCTTAGGCAAAAAATGATATAAGAAAAGAGTTGCTCTGCTATGAAAACGATATCAAGATATGGTCCGGTTCGGACAACAATTAAATTATATGTTGGAGACCTGTGTAAAATATCAGCCAATTCGTATAAGAATTGCGCCCATTGGGGCTCACGATGTAAAATAGAGAGAAAAATTTATATGGGATCTGTATCGGGCTATAGACCGATTCAGACCATAATAAACACGTTTGTTGATGATCATGAGAGGATCCGTCGTACAAAATTTCAGGCATATCGGATAATAATTGCGACTTCTAGGGATCAAGAAGTCAAGATCCCAGATCGGTTTATATGGCAGCTATATCAGGTTATGAACCGATTTGAACCTTATTTGACACAGTTGTTGAAAGTAAAAATAAAATACGTCATGCAAAATTTCAGCCAAAGCGGATAGGAATTGCGCCCTCTAGAAGCTCAAGAAGTCAAATCCCCAGATCTGTTTATATGACAGCTATATCAGGTTATTAACCGATTTAAACCATACTTGGCACAGTTGTTGGATATCATAACGAAATACTTGGTGCCAAAATTCATTCCAATCGGATAAGAATTGCGCACTCTAGAGGCTCAAGAAGTCAAGACCCAAGATCGGTTTATATGGCAGCTATATCAGGTTATGGACCGATGTAAACCATACTTGGCACAGTTGTTGGGTATCGTAATAAAACACGTTGTGCGAAATTCCATTTCAATCGGATAAGAATTGCGCCCTCTAGAGGCTCAAGAAGTCAAGACCCAAGATCGGTTTATATGGCAGCTATATCAGGTTATGGACCGATTAAAACCATACTTGGCACAGTTGTTGGGTATCATAACAAAACACGTCGTGCGAAATTCCATTTCAATCGGATAAGAATTGTGCCCTCTAGAG
Organism: Stomoxys calcitrans; assembly: GCF_963082655.1. NCBI lineage: Eukaryota > Metazoa > Arthropoda > Insecta > Diptera > Muscidae > Stomoxys > Stomoxys calcitrans. The sequence continues at coordinate 175,366,084 of NC_081553.1, forward strand.
GCTCAAGAAGTCAAGACCCAAGATCGGTTTATATGGCAGCTATATCAGGTTATGAACCGATTTGAACCATACTTGGCACAGTTGTTGGATATCATAAAAAAACACGCTGTACAAAATTTCATTCCAATCGGATAAGAATTGCGCACTCTAGAGGCTCAAGAAGTCAAGACCCAAGATCGGTTTATATGGCAGCTATATCAAAACATGGACCGATATGGCCCATTTACAATACCAACCGACCTACACTAATAAGAAGTATTTGTGCAAAATTTCAAGAGGCTAGCTTTACTCCTTCGGAAGTTAGCGTGCTTTCGACAGACAGACGGACGGACGGACGGACGGACGGACAGACGGACGGACATGGCTAGATCGACATAAAATGTCACGACGATCAAGAATATATATACTTTATGGGGTCTCAGACGAATATTTCGAGTAGTTACAAACAGAATGACGAAATTAGTATACCCCCCATCTTATGGTGGAGGGTATAAAAATCGAGTTCTTGGGGGTGTGCGGACCGGTTTAATTGAACTTTGGATTGCATTTCCAATAGCTCAATGACTAGAATTTAAAAAAAGGAAGCAAAAACGTGCCAAGTTCGTCCGGGCCGAATTTTGGGAACCCACCACCGTGGATTCTGCCAAGAATGTCCATAAATGGAAATATTTTATAGGCAAATGCGTGCTTTACGTACCAAATCAGGGAAAAATTTAAGCTTCTAGGTTCATATGGGAGCTTTACACAGCAATCCCCAACGACATACATCAAAAAGAACAAGTAAAAGCGTGCTAAGTTCGACCGGGCCGAATCTTATATACCCTCCACCATGGATCGCATTTGTCGAGTTCTTTTCCCGGCATCTCTTCTTAGGCAAAAAAGGATAAAAGAAAAGAATTACTATGTTATTGGAGTAATTGTTCATTTCAGACCATGAACTGAATATTGGAGACCATAGCAGAAGTCATCGTGTAAAATTTCAGCCAAATCTAGTAAGAATTGCGCATTTTAGGGGCTGAAGAAAGAAAAAATAGGGAGATCGGTTAATAGGGGAGCTGTAATAGGCTATAAACCGATTCATGCCACACTCTACACGTATGTTAAAGGTCATGAGAGATGCCGTTGTACAAAATTTCAGCCAAATCGGATAATACTTGCGCCCTTTAGAGGCTTAAGAAGTCAAGATCCCATAACGGTTTATATGGCAGCTATATCAGGTTATGGACCGATTTGAAGTATTCTTAGCACAGTTGTTGAAAGTTATGGCAATACAACTCATGCAAAATTTCAGCTAAATCGGATAGCTCAAGAAGTCAAGGCCACAGATCAGTTTATATGGCAGCTATATCAGGTTATGGACCGATTTGAACCATTCTTAATACAGTTGTTGGAAGTCATAACAAAACACCTTATGCAAAATTTCAGCTAAATCGGATAATAATTGCTACCTCTACTGGCTCAAGAAGTCAAGACCCCAGTTCGGTTTATATGGCAGCTATATCAGGTTATGTATGGACAGATTTGAACTATTCTTAGCACAGTTGTGGAATATCATAACGAAACACGTCGTGCAAAATTTCATTCCAATCGGATATGAATTGCGCCCTCTAGAGACTCAAGACCCAAGATCGGTTTATATGGCAGCTATATCAAAACATTGACAGATTTTAACCATACTCACCACGGTTGATGGAAGTCATAATAAAACACTATGTGCAAAATTTCAATCAAATCGGATCAGAATTGCGACCTCTAGAGACCTAAGAAGTCAAGACCCAAGATCGGTCTCAAAACATCAAAACATGGACCGTTATGGCCCATGCCATAATACTTGTTGAAGTATTTGTGCAAAATTTCAAGTGGCTAGCTGTACTCCTTCGAAAGTTAGCGTGCTTTCGACAGACAGACGGACGGACGAACGGACAGACAGAAGGACGGACAAACGGACGGACGGACATGGCTAGTTCGACTTAAAATGTCATGACGATCAATGATATATATACTTAATGGCGTCTTAGACGACTTGTTCGAGGAGTTACAAACAGAATGACGAAATTAGTATACCCCACCCTATGGAGGAGGTTAAAAAAATTTGCGCATAATTTCAAGCGGCTTGCTTTACGCGTTTGACCGCTATCGTGATTTCGATAGGCAGAGGATCGGACGGTCATAGCTCGGTCGACTCAGAATGTCAAGGCGATTAAATATATATATAAAGGGTGAATTTTTAAGCGTTATAGGAAAGTTTTTCAAAAAAACATAAAATTCAGAAAAAAGCATGAATTCTTTATTTGAATCGATAGTACGGTACATATAATATAAATTTTTGAAGACTATTTCATGCAAATGTTGACCGTGACTGCCCATCAAATGGTCCATCCGCTTAATCCAATTTTGGCATACTTTTTCCAAAACTTCAGCCGGTATCTCATGAATAAATGCTTCAATGTGGTCTTCCAATGCGTCAATTGAGGCGGGCTTGTCTGTATAGACATGAGCTTTAACAAAGCCTCACAAAAAGTATTCTAAAGGCGGGCAATTGGTTGGTCCTGAACGAATTGGTTCACCGAACTCGCCTCCTAATATGTCCATTGTTACGCCTGCTGTGTGGCATGTTTCACCGTCTTGTTGGAACCACATGTCATGCAAGTCAAGTTCTTGGATTTTGAGCAAAAAAGTTGGATATCATCTTACGGTAGCGATCACCATTCACAGTTACATTCTTTAAGAAATACAGTCCATCTTTGAAGAAGTACAGTCCAATGATGCCATCAGTCCATAAACCAAACCAAACTGTAACTTTTTCGGGATACATTGGTAGCTCTTGCAATGTTTCTGGCTGATCTTTACTCCGGCAATTCTGCATTTTTACGTACCCATTGAGCCAAAATCAGATCATGGACAAATTTTTCCCCTAACTTTCGAATTTCTTAGTCTTACTCTTCTACGATGAAGGTCACCGTATCGCAGAGGTTTTCATGTCTGCCTATGACGCTGAACGCGTGGATTCGAATCCAGGCATTCCCATTCTAATTCAGACGACATTTTTGAGGTACTATGCCATGTAAAAACTTCTCGCCAAAGAGGTTTAGCAATGCAGCACTCCGTTCGAACTCGTCCCCCATTATTGAACTTAAATTTTGAGGTCCGTTCTCTTTGAGCTTAAACTTGAATTGGACAGCACTCATGAATATGAACTTGATTTCCATTCTACTCTTTTACCAATTTCTGACATAGCACAATTGTTTTTTCATTAACTCTCACTATGATGCAGCGAAGGATTAACTGAAAAATATGCCTACCTGCTTTTAATCTATTGTACCCTGAACCTGAACGTAATTCTTTTCCTTCTTAAGGAGCTGCTCCTTGGTTTGCGTTAATTAAGCAATTTTACAGTTTCAAATTATTTGAGTCTTGCTGCAAACTATTTCTAAATTTAACTTTCCTTGTGTTACATGAACCATTGAAGATTTCCGATTTTAAGTGATCGAATAATCTTAGGCTTGAATTTAATACAGCTCGAAAATGAAATCAAATGATGAACAGTCGATACAAAATAAATTTGCCTCTAAACAAGGCCTACATGAATACGATGTGCTTATATTCTAATTATAATCCTATTTAAGGTCCCTTATGCAAATACTCACATTGAAGCAAGATTGTGTATATGCGACGTATATGTGTGTATATCAAAGTTTCTTGAAACTCAACTTTTTAAGATTGTCAAAGGGCAGAAAGGGACGAGTAATCTACTTTAAAAGCATAAACCGAAAATTTTCTTTAGTTCTTTGTAGTCATGCATAAATTTACGATACATTCCCCATTCAAGCAGTGTAAACACGTATCCAAGATGATGAGCAATTTTAAGGACATACAAATTTTTCATTTAATTTTTTATGGCAAGAAGCTGCTTACACAAACTTTTAAAAGACATTGACATCTGTGAATTTTCACAGTTTGATTTCGAATAAAATAGCTGTTTTCGTACATTCATATACAGATTTTGATTCTTTTGATGATTCTATGGAAATGTGTTTTTTTTGTACTGAGTGTATAGTGAACAAAATTGGGTATATTTTTTGTATACCCTACACCATAACTGTGGAACAGGGAACTATAAGTTTTTTCAATTGTTTGTATCGCTGAGAGGGAGAAGAGCTGGCTTCAATTATAAGTATACCGATCAGTATACCGAATTAGTTGCGTCCGTATGTGTGTTTATGTTTTCTTGAGATCAAGGTACAGATCACATTTATTATCCGAATGTCAGAACATTTTGCACTAGCCACATCTTTGGCCCAAGCACGAACACGATTGATTTTGAAGGAAAACGGTTCAGATTGAGATTTAGATATCATATATATATATATTTCATCCGATATGTCTTTTATGGCTCTTTTAACTATATTATTTGCCCAACGTTACAAAATTTTGAAGGAGGTGCGGATATAAATTGCGCCCTAGAGGGACTTAAGTAGTGAGTAGATCGGTTTGCATTGGAGCTATGTCAGGTTAAGGACAGATTCAGACCATGTATATTGGAGGGCATAGTCACCCGATCAAAACACGAGAAACCAAATTGATCACGTTGTGATAGATGGAAGGCATTCATCCAGCGTCTTAGATGTACAATCGATCCGTGGAGCGAATATAGATTCGGATCATTACCTTGTTGCAGCAAAGGTTCGCATCCGTTTGAACATGGCGAAGAAAGTACGATCTGACACTGCACGGAAGCTGGACATTGAAAATCTGCAAACACAAGAAATGGCAGCGGCATACTGCACTCGACTGACCCAACTGCTTGAGAAAAGCACTCCTTGTTCCGATGATATAATGGCGCAGTGGCAAACTATTGCCCACTCCATGGAAAATGCAGCGAAATCCGTACTTGGATAACAGAAGCCTGCCCCAAGAAACCCACGGTACTACAAAGAATCTCGAGATGTTACTGAAGCCAAGAATGCGGCATATAGAGCAACCCTGCAATCAGTAGCAGATGAAGAAGAGTTATCGGGAGAAAGGGAGAAAGGAGAAATGTCTATTACGCAGAAAGAAACAAGTAAAAAGGCGTTAAGTTCGGCCGGGCCAATCTTTGGATACCTACCACCTCCGGTATATATATAAACCACCTTTCGTCCAAATCTGGTGAAAATTGCATACCTTATGTCCCATAGCAGTTATATAGAAATATGTTTCGATTTGGACCAAATGCTAATAAGTACAATAGCTATATCTAAAAATAACAATTAACCGAAAAGCCTAACATAAATCACTATGTCAAATTTCAGTGAAATCGGATTATAAATGCGCCTTTTGTTGGGCCAAGACTTGAAATCGAGATATCGGTCTATATGGCAGCTATATCTAAATCTGGACCGATTTGGACCAAGTTGCAGATAAATGTCGAAGAGCCTAACACAACTCGCTGTCCCAAACTTCGGCAAAATCGGACAATAAATGCGCCTTTTCCCCAAAACCTTAAATCGACAGATCGGTCTATATGGCAGCTATATCCAAATCTGGACCGATCTGAGCCGAATTGCAGAAGTATATCGAGGGGCACAACGCAACTTACTGTCCCAAATTTTGGCGATATCGGTCAATAAATGCGCCTATTATGGGCTCAAAACCTTAAATCGAGAGATCGGGCTATATGGCAGCTATATCCAAATCTGGACTGATCTGAGCCAAATTGACGAAGGATGTCGAAGGTCTTAACACAACTCACTGTCCCAAAATTCAGCAAAATCGAATAATAAATGTGTCTTTTATGGGCCTAAGACCCTAAATCCGAGGATCGGTCTATATGGCAGCTATATCCAAATCTGAACCGATTTGGGCCAAATTGACGAGGGATGTCGAAGGGCCCAACGCAACTCACTGTCCCAAATTTCAGCAAATCGGATAATAATGGTATAGAATTTTTAATTCCTAGTCAGAATGAGGTACAAATAGCAGTGATCCTACTGAAGAACAACAAGGCAGCAGGAGCCGACGGGTTGCCCTCTGTACTAGATAAGACCGGAGGCGATATGCTGAAAAGGCGTATGCATCAGCTTATCTGCCCAATCTGGCTAGAAGAACGCATACACGATGATTGGAACCTAAGCATACTATGTACCTTACACAAGAAAGGAGACAATATGGAAAATGCCAATTAGAGAGGAATCAGTCTCCTCCCCATCGCATACAAGGTACTCTCGAGAGTACTGTGTGAAAGATTAAAATCTAAATTCAATGACATAATTGGCCGCTATGAAGTCGGCCTCAGACATGGTAAATCCACCATAGACTAGATATTCACAGTGCGCCAAATCCTGGAAAAGACCCAAGAAGGACAAATCAACACCCACCATTTCTTTGTTGACTCCGGTTTCGATAGCCCTATACGTTCAAAGGTATATCAAGCCATGTTTGATTTTGGTATCCTTGCAAAGTAAATAAGACTTTGCAGGATGACACGGCTGATACACGTTCCTCAGTAAGAATGGGAAAGAATCTCTCTGAACCATTCAATACAAAATGAGTTTCTCTTTAATATGCTGCGGGAGAAGATTATACGAGATGCAGATGTGATTAGATATGGCACACTAATCACAAGACAACACATTCTACTCGCCTAAGCCGACGACATCCATATCATGGGTCGGTCACAGGAAGTAGTAACTGCAGCCTTTGAAAGAAACGAAATAGAATCAGTGAAAATGGGTCTGGCAATAAATGGGTATAAGACCAAATGGATGGTTTCAACTCCCTAAAAGCCTTGCACAACCGAGCAGATAAAGAAAATGGAGAAAGTTGGGAACCACAACTTTGAGACAGTCAGAAACTTTATGTACCTCGGCACCGCCGTAACCGAAACGAATGATACCAGTTTTGAGATTAAGCGAAGAATAATACTGGCAAACAGTTGCTACTTTGGACTAAGTAGGCAGTTTAGAAACAAGGCTACCTGATACTGATACTACCCGTGTTGTTATATGGTTCTGAAGCATGGGTACTTGTGAAAGCAGATGAGGCAGTGTTTGGAGTATTTGAGAGAAAGATTATTCGTAAAATATATAGACCAGTTTGCGTTAATGGAGAATATAGGCGACGTATGAACCACGAGTTGTATGAGCTGTATGACGACGTTACCATAGTTAAATGTATCAAAATACAACGAATCCATTGGTTAGGTCATGTTCATCATATTGTTTATCAAAAGCGGTTCAGATATCGATAACGCCCCCTTATATATGTTTTATTCGATATGCCTTTTAACAAAATTTTGCGTGAGATGATTAACTTAAGGTCTCAATAAGTGTGAAAAACTTCAATAAAATCGATTCAGATTTAGATACAGCTCCTTTATGTATCTCTCACCCTATGAGCTCTTGTAATAGCGCAACAACAACAAGGACAACAATTTACCAATGTTTACATCCGCTAAATCAGACAAGTTCTCAAGGAAATGAGAACCTAAACTGGAACTCCTTCTGACTGCCACGCACATCCGATGTTCAAAAGTCTCTTATTCCTTGACGCCTCCACAGCTACTTCAGTAGTTGTTACTCGTAGCCTTCAGTCTGTCAGCACGTTTACCGATCAGACAGTGACCTGTCATGATGGACACAATGACTGAGATGTTTACCAACGACAGCAAAGCTATAGACCTCTTCAATTCTAGACTGGGCCACATAACCCAGTCACAAACCCCACTCTGTGCCCATCTGTCATCCGTTGTCCTTCGGGCCTTATCCTAAAGACTTAGATTTCATGGCGCTAGAGGCGAACCCACATATTCCGATTCCTCTAGAAGGTGTTAGGTGATCTCGCAATCTCTTCTGCTCTAAAATTCCCTTGGTTGTCTATATGGGCCGGCATCCAGAACAGACGAAGTTTAAGAGATCAGCCACAGTCTGGGGTGGGTTTTTAATTAGATTTAATGGCTACCTGGCTGTCTGAGAAGATATTTGTGCCAATCGTCGAAATGACATTAGATGTAAGCCATTTCACCACTTCCTTTATTGCAAGGATCTCCGCTTACACACTGCAGTGGTCGGGTAACGTTTTCGATATGGCGAGTTCTTTGGAGTACACCCCAAAGCCCACCTAGTCGTCTTGTTTGAAACCATCCGTATAGAAGACTATGTAACTTCTGTTCCATCAGGAATAGTGGTACAGTACTTTTTATCAAAAAGCGCTTCAGGTAGGGTGTAATCCATACTGCCAGGAACATTGGATATTGTATCAAGGATAACACAGTGTCCGCAGCCGACACATGACCAAAGGGAAAGCTCCCTTTGCCTCACGACAGTGGTCGCTGCAATTTGTCTGGCCACAATGTCCGTAAGATGTAGCATTAAATTCAGTGCATCAGATGGTGTCGTTCTCAGTGTGGCTGTGATGCACAAAGAAGCGATCTTTTCGATCTGACTCAGTATTGAACAGTAGGTGGACTTTTGAAGGGCCGCACAGTGATTTCGCTTGTATGGGAAGGTGCGACAAAAATATTTCTAATAAAGCTATTGGTCTGAAATATGCGTTATATGGTGTGGGTAAAAAACACTAGTACAAACAAATCATGAACATTGGTCCATGTTTAGGTATAGCCCCCATATAGTGGTACCGCCCGGTTTCTAGTTCCAGTTCTTCTAAGGATTTTTTACACCAAATTTACAAATGTGAAAACACATATTCATAGTTTGCACTAAAAAAATTTCATTGAGAAAGTAACAATTTAGAAGTTCAGCGGAGCCGAACTTTGGATAACCACAACCTCGGGTGTACATATTTACCACATTTCGTCAAAAATTCTGTGAAAGATATAATGTATCGATGTAGTGGTTTAACATAGCTGAACTAAACTTCAGCAAAATCGTATAGTAAATCCTCCATTTTTGGGTTAAATACCTTCAATTGGGAGATCGGTCTTTGTGGGGGCTGTATCCAAAAATTGTGCGATCCAAATCAAACTATGTACAGACTTTGAAGGGACTAACACAGCTCAGTTTGTAAGTTAGAGAAATCGGAAAAAATACGTTTTTTATGGGCCGAAGACCTTATATACAAACACCGGGAGGCCACCGTGGCGTAGAGGTTAGCTTGTCCGCCTATGACGCCGAACGCCTGAGTTCAAATCCCATTGTGAACATCAGAAAAGTTTTATCCCCTTATTATTTAGTTTTCGAGGATTACACATTCCAGGGAAACTGGAATCTGTGAGTATGCCTCTAGCGACATGTAAGCTAAGTTTTAAGGACAAGACCCAAAGGACAACGATGGTCACAAAGAGGGGACTGTGAGCATTCCAAAACTATGTGGCCTAATCTAGACTTGAAAAGGTCTACGGCTTCACTGTCACTGGCTAGAACAGACGTCTCAGTCATTGTATCCGTCGCTTTCATATTTTATTCAGGTCCCGAGAACTCATACTAAGTAACATTTTCGGAGAATAAATCAGCTTTTTATGGGCTTAAAACTCTAAGTTGGAAGATCAGTCTATATTTACATAGTCTGATCTGATCTGATCTATCTATATAGTCTGATCTGACTCATATTTGGGTCGGATGTCGGGTGGCTTAAAACAACTCACTATTTCAAAGTTCAACGAAATCGGGTAATAAATAAAGCTGCTATGAGCTTCAGACCCTTAATCGGCATATTGGTCTATATGACAGCTATATATAAACACAGTCCGATCTTTACCATATTTATGTCAGATGGGGTGTGGCTTAAAACAACTCACTGATTCAATTTTCAGCGTTTATGGGCTTTAGTCCCTTTATCGGCAGATCGACCTATATAGCAGCTATATCCAAACATGGTCTGATGGTCCAGCATTTAACCAGCGTGCATCAAAAATATGTATCTGTGGCAAATTTCAGCTCAATATCTCATTTTTTGAAGGCTGTAGAGTGATTACAACAGACAGACACACGGACAGACACACGGACAGACACACGGACATCGTTAAATTGTAAGGTCGGAAATTGATATTTCGATGTGTTGCAAACGGGAAGACTAAAGGAACCCATCCTATGGTGGTGGGTATAAAAATGTTGGAACCAAGTGCGCCGTCGACGCGACCACAACACCATATAGAATTATAGGTCTGTCAACTGCAGTGTATATCCAGTGCATGGCACGTGGCTTAAACCCCTCAACTTATACCATTATCTCCTCCCAAGGAGACAGGTGCCTCTATAAGAATTTTGTATATCCTGCTGAAAAGAACAACTTCCGTCTAAGACGACTTTACGCCTACACCATTTTCGGTAGCCCAATTCACCATACATAACGTTCATTTTATATGCTCTCTTAATTGCATAAAATTATAGTAAATGGTAACAGCGGTGTAGGGTATTACATAGTCGGCCTCGCTCGACTTTTATCTTTCCTTTCTGGTTTTGTGTTCTGTTTTAAATTAGATATTGACAAATATTTGATTTGCAAAATATAATTGACCATATTCCCACAAGAAAACAAATAACGATGGTTCGGAGACATGAACTTGTCAGACATAAGAATGAATAGAGTAAATGATAACTTTTCATTTTCCAAAACCCACATAAACTGCCAATATACGGTTTATGAAGTTTAGATAATAGAATTTTTTTTGGCAACACTCTAACAATACAAGAATTATAACTTTTATATCGGACAGTTTTTATACCCACCACCATGGAATGGCGAGGCTATAAAAACAATTGAGAAGAGGTAGTAACTTAACTTAGACTGGAGTTTGCCAAGTTAGAGCCACTCAGAATCTTTGCTTGTTATCCCTCATCCCCTACGACAATAAGATTCTATGGCGGTATAAAAGCAAATTATAGTGTTTCGTTTAGAAAAATTTAACGGTAAATTTTAAAGTTCAGCGAAATCGGATAAAATATGCCGCTGAGAAAGGCTCACAACAAATCCTGGGTAGAATTCTGCAGCTCCGTGAAGGATACATCTGAGGCCTCTAGGCTAAGAAAAATTCTGTCCTCGATACCTATTACGGGGTAGGGTCAGTGAGTGTATGGACAATATCTAGTCAGGAAACACTAGAACTACTCGTTGATACACATTTCCCCGGGAAATTCTCCAACGGACAACGTGGCGCCTGAAGAGGTTGTCACTGGTATGCATTCGTTGGAGGTTATTAGGGAAACTGTGTTTGAACCTTTGAGGGATAAGAAGTTTCGACTCCTTTAAGTCGCCAGGCCCTGATGATGTATCACCGTTTGAATTACAAGCTGTGTCTGACAGACTGATTCCCTGGCTCAGGGAGATTTACTCTGCTTGTATGAGAATGTCATACATATCTGTGGGATGGAGGGACACAAAGGTCATTTTCATTCCAAAAGCAGAAAAACTTTCCACACGAAGGCGAACGATTTTCCTCCTATTAGTCTGTCATCCTTTATGCTGAAGACTCTTGAGAGGTTGGTAGAAACATATCTTAGGGCAAAGATCCCTGGAGATCGCCTGTCGCGGCAGCAGCATGTTTATAGTAAAGGTAAATCCATTGATTCAGCTTTTCACGACCTACTCGGCTACATAGAGGGTTCTCTCGCTGTCAAGAAATATACAATCGTAGCATTTCTTGACCTTGAAGGTGCTTTCAATAATGTAAAACCGACGTCAATCATGAAGGAGTTGGAATTTCTAGGCATCAACTCTACCGTAAGAAAGTTTATTAATTACTTAATTACTAAGAGATGTATTACGGCTGGCTTGGGATCTGTGGATCTAAAAAAATGGGTCAGCAGAGGAACACCTCAAGGTGATGTACTGTCTCCTCTACTTTGGAATATAGCCATTAACAATATATTATTGTCTCTGGAAGAAAAATGTGTAAAACTGGTCGCGTATGCAGATGACGTGGTAATTGCGTTGAGGGGAAAGTTTCCCAGCTTTCTAAGAGGTATACTTCAGGAAGCTCTACGCGCAACAGCGAAAGTGGTCTAGGTATAAATCCGTTCAAGACAGAAATAGTTCTTTTCAGCAGGAAATACAAGTTGCCTACAGTGGAATCTGTCTCCTTGGGTGGAGAGAATGTTCCATTTACAGAAAGCGCAAAATACCTGGGTGTTTTGCTGGACAGCAAATTGAACTTCAAATCCAATATTTTGGAAAGGGCAAGAAAGGCAACTCTTGCCCTATACACCTGCAAGAGAGCCATTGGCAAAAGTTGAGGGTTTAAACCGCTTGTAATGCATTGGATATATACTGCAGTTGTTAGACCTATAATGCTATATGGTGTTGTGGTCTGGTGGACGGCGCTTCAAAAGTCCATCTACTGCTCAATGCTCAACCGGATCCAAAGGATCGCTTGTTTGTGCATCACAGCCGAAATGAGGACTACGCCATGTGATGCACTGCATTTAATGCTATATCTCATGCCTCTGGACATTGTGGCTAGACTGCCGTGAGGTAAAGAGAGTTTTCTCTTTGGTCATGTGGCGGCTTCAGACACTGTGTTATCCTTGATGCAACGTCCATTGTTCCAGGCAGTGTGGATTACACCCTACCTGAGCCGCTTTTTGATAGAAATTATTGTACCACTATTCCTGATAGAACCGATTAGAACAACGTTATCCCTGGTAACAGAAGTTACATAGACTTCGTATAATTTCAAACTCGATGACCAGTTGGGCTTTGGGGTGTACTCTAAAGATCTAGAACTGGTCATAGCGAAAAGGTTACCCGACCACTGTGTTGCGGGACACCCTAATGTATCACACGAGATGACATCAAACTTTAAGGAAGAAAAAAAATTTGCGTGGACCTCCCGGGATGTGAGGCCACGACTCCTACGTGGAGGCCTCCAGAGCCACGATAAGATCTCTAGCTCCCGGCGAGAGATTTGCTACGGAAGCCGGAGAGAACTTCTGGACACCCGCGAGACGGCAGCCACGGTATATTTTGCCGCTTGGTGGTCTGCCGTGTCCAGTGGCCTATTGCGGTGATGATGATTTTGTTTTGTTTGGCAGGAATTTGTCTGTCTTCTGCCTGTGTACAGCTTATGGCGGGAGGAGCATGCCCCTTGCAGTTGGGGTATACTGCAGCTCTCCAGTACCCCAATTAATTCCAATTGCTGACATGGGTGAGTGCAGCACTTAATGTAGCTGTGGACTCCATCACATATTTTGTACCCACGAAAATTGTGATGCTGTCCTCAGTAGCATCACGTGTTGCATTCACCAATGTTCAGGAATTGTTTGACTTTTTTTGATTAATTCCATTTGCTGGCATGGGTGAGTACAGCCCATGATGTAGCTGTGGACTTTATCGCATATTTTGTGCCCACGAAAATATGGATGCTGTCCTCAGCAGCATTTTGTGCTGCATTCACCGGTGCCAGTTTTGCCCCAGGAATTGCTTGGTTGTTATAATTTGTTTAATTTATGTATTGCTGCCGCCTCCGAAATGTGTGTGCCAGAAATGAAATGTGGTTTCAAGAAATCAGCTGATATTGAAATGACGTCTGCCATCTGACAGCGTTGCCACCCTCCCTCTTAGGAGATACACTGCACAAAATTGTTGTTGGCGTAGTAAGGTTGGTAAAGCAGTTCATTCATCAAAACCACTTAAGAGAATTTAAATTAGGGGAAAGCTAGCAGAAGAGATTTGACGATTTGGAAGAAATGGGGAAAATGGGGAAAATGGAAAGAGACAGAATATGATCAAATATGTCTTCACAGAAAATAAGAAATGGCTTCAATGGCTTTTGAGTGAGAATTAGCCTATAAAAGGGGATCTTGGGGGAAAAATGCAATATTAAGTTTGGTTCAATTTTTGCTGTGAGATAGAAGTGGAAAATTTTAAAGTTTTTTTTTTGTTATTCAAGAAGTTGATACGGGTAAAATTGTTATTGACAGTGAATAACATTTTTTGAAATTAAATGCGTTTTTTTTTGTAGTTTGCCTAAAGAAAGGAGTGTTTTGTGCCGGGATACGAATTAATTGTTTGGTTGTTAATTTGTTTCCGATTCAGAGTGATATTGATATTTGATATTTGCTATGAGCAAGGGCAGAAAGTGATGGTTATTTTTCCTTTTTTTAATAGGAAAAGCCTCCTGGACGTCAGGGGGCGTTTAATTTTCTATAAGACTTCCTGGAAATCTTTTCTTTGCCAGACGTTTTTGGTTGTATGTGAGTCAGCAGCACGCCGGAAACCACAATAACAACATAAAGCAAGGTATCCATTAACAAAGGCATAAAAAAAAGGTAGGCCGTCCACTTTTCTTAAGTAAATTGCGAAGATTTGAGTGCGTGAACCAAGAGGATATAACAATATCAGGGAGCGACGATGAATCCTCCAACCGTGGTGTTCGTGAAATATCAGCGCGTCACCCGGTTGAGGTTATGCTCCATCTGTGGGATAAACTGATCGTTACGTTTTGCATGCCAATGTGATCCCTGCATGGGATTGGCGAATCTATTATAAACCCTAAAAGCAAACACCAAATCATGAAGTTATCTTTGACCAGATAAACGTTCCCAGTTCACAACCACCAGTAAAGACATATTATCTGCCTGACGGAAATCGTCACAAGTATTGGTGGCCGTTGTTAGACCCGCCGAATTTATAAGGAGAAACCTTAATACCTTTATTTGTTCATTTATATCTAATAATTTATTATTTTATTGTAGTGCGTAGATAACTTTTATTATTTATTTACATAAATTTCTTTTATTTATTCTACATTGACATTTTTTTTTGTTTTTACCCATATACATATTTTTTGTTAGGGAATTTGCAAATTTTTTTTTTATTACTTTTGTTTTTTTTTTTTTTTTTTTTTCTCCACTGATTTGTGGAACTTCCTGTAGGCTTCCACGACTATTGATTGAGCTCAATTATATAGGCAGGGGCAGGGAAGGTTAGAGTATGTTAAAGTAGACTATTATTGTCAAAAGAAAATTTGAGTGTTATATTTGTAAGGTCTCCAGTCTTTTTATTTAATTTTTGTCAGAAATTTCGATTGCTTAAAGACCTATATTTTATGTTGTAGGACCTGACTCGTATTATTTTTTTTTTTTTTTTACATATCCATATATTAGGTTTTTTTTTATATATATATTTTTTTTTTGATATAACTATATTCATAGGAAATAAGAGTACAATCGTTGTTAGTGTTAGGTTTTTAGAAATACTTTTTTATAATAAAGGAAAATGATTATATTGTGAATATTTGAACAGAAATAATGTTGTGCTAAATTGTGATTAAAGGGGGGGTGTCTACGTGAGGTAAGTGTGGTGGCTTGAGCGGGTTTCAGGGGTCATGTTTTGAAGGAGAGGATGTCTACATGACCATGGTAGGGCAGGGCGACTGGAGGTTCCCATCTACCTCCCACTTAGGAAGAAATCTGTGCTTGTGTGTTAGTGTTGTCTTGTTTGTTAGACCAATTTTTTTTTATTGATGCGACCCCAGGGCAAAAGATGATGGGATGGGACCTCCCCTGAAGAGGCGACGAGAGCTAGCCGGCATTTTTTGTTCAGCATTTTTGTCAAATGTTGTGTTAATTATGTTAGTGCAGGTCATCAAAGCACAAAGTAATAGCCCATTTGAATTAAGGAAATAGACCAACACTGAATCCTGATTAGAATGTGGAGAAGTAGGCAGCTTCGTAACCGTTTTGGAAATTTCAAAAGTCTGTTGTACGAAGGGCCGATACTTCAAAACGGGAAATGAAGGAGGACGTGCATAATTCAGCAACAGGGGAATTTAGTGGCATACTTTTTTGTTATGTGAAAATGTATTTTGCACTAAGTGTACTGTGTCGTTATTTTTGTGTAGTGTTAGTTACAGTTTAATGTTGTGACCAAATCTATGTCAGACCTGATAGCCGCTCTAAATAGGATTTAGAGGCCCGTTGTATCAGGCAAATAGGTATGAAATCGGCATCATTTGCAAGATATTGGTGTCGAATGCACAAAAAAAAAAAAATTATTTTGTTTTAATTTTGATTTCACAGATTTCAGACTGGTGCTCGAAAGAGAGTCAATAATATAACCCGTACCCATCACTACTCACGTAAAACCCCCGAATATAATATATGTGTTCTAGATAAGAGAAAAATAAATACTCTAAATAAACTAATACAATTTAATATAGGCGTTAAAATTATTGTCCAATTAGAGAAAGGTTATGAGCATTCAGACTCGATCCCAGGCGAAAAAGAGAAAAATTCCTGAAAGTTTTGATGCAAATAATTCATTTATAGAAAGCGAAGAGAAGAGAAGTAGATACGTTACCGATATGTCTGTTGGAAACCAGGCTAGTAAAAGCCAAATCACCGATTTGTCTGGGACCATAGGATCGGGGACAGGCAACAACAATACATCGGGTCCATCAGCTGGTGGGACACCGATTGGAGGGGCCAGGTCTGAACCGGCAGGAAATGGTAATGTAGAGGTCCTTAGGCAACAAAGAGTCCTCGAAAACAATGTTTGTATGGTCCAGAATGAATTAGGTGGTTTGAAGAATACAATAGGACGGTTATCAGAGACTGTAAAAAGGTTAACTGAACTTACCTTGAATCGAAATGTACCCAGTTCATCGGCGTCTAATTCTGGCTTAGGGGGCTTGGACAATTTGTCTGCACCACAAACAGGAAATAATGACAATCGCCCAACCAACGGCAATTCTGTGGCAGGTTCAGTATGTAGTCATTTTCCGAATGATACACTGAGGGAAAATATGCGTGTCCAAATAGACAAGTTGGGACTAAGGTTTGATGGCATTTCAAGTGGTATTTCCGTTGAAGAGTTCGTGTATCGTCTTGAATACTTTCAGGGACAGTACCATATTCCATGGGCAGAGATATTAAGGGATTTTTCTTTAATAGTATCCGGTTCAGCCGAGTCATGGTATTGGCTATCCCTGAAAACAAATCAGTTTTCGGATTGGCCCAGTTTGAAGCACAGTTTGCTAAGCCAATATCAATCCACCAGATCCAATTTCGAGATAATAACCGAATTAGCTCAGCGTAAACAGCAACCGAATGAGTCCATAGATACATTTTTCCATATTATGGGCCAGATGAGGGCTAAATTAGTCCAGCCTATATCCGAATATGATATGATGAAGATTTTAAAGAAAAATGTTAAAGAGAATGTAGCGAGAATTATTTACCCCATTCAAGTTTCGTCCGTTGAACAGCTGAGGATAGAATGCAATGAAGCGGAAAAGAATTTCCCAAGAAGGGATATAAGAAATGCACCTCTATCACGTCCAATTCGACAGGTTAGCGAAATATACGCCGAAGGTTCGTCCGAATACCACCACGAATCCTCTGAATGTGAGGAAGTATCCGCCATACAATTCAATCGCAAAACAAAGCCAACTTTATTGTGTTGGAATTGCCAGAAGCAAGGCCACACCTTTAGAAACTGCGACTCCACTGAAAGAAATTTATTTTGCTATCGTTGTGGAAAACCTGGGACTATTTCTCCCAAATGTCCGTCCTGTAAACAGGGAAATGCCGGGGGCCACGTCCAATCCGGAATTCCCCCAGATCAGAGAAATAGAACAGAGAGAAATAGCATCATCATCTGAAAATAGAAATAAGAATGAAATAATAAATAACATTTTTAAAGCAAATGATTTAAATTTTAAACCCGGATTAAGACATTATATACCACTAGAAATTCGAGAGAAAAATTATAACGAGATTAGATCACGCATATTTGAATTGGATTCTATAACGGCTAATAAGAGAAACCCGCCTAAAGTGCGCGTAAAATTTGAGAAAAAAAGAAAGATGTTCAAGAATGTATTAGAGTCAATCAAACATGTAAGTCAAATTTTGGACCCCAGACCTTACACAGAGGCGAAGGTTCAAGGCATTAAACTTAAAGGCCTTTTGGATTCCGGCGCCTCAGTCAGTGTATTAGGAAAGGGTTGCCGGGAGTTCATAGAGAAATTAGGCTTGGACATAAAGAAATTGTTTTCGAATGTTCGAACTGCCGGTGGGAAAGAGTACAGAGTACTAGGAAAGATTAAATTAGAAACCCTATATAAAGAGGAAAGACATAAACTTGAATTTTATTTATGCCCAGATTTGGATCAGGAGTTATATCTCGGAATTGATTTCTGGAAACTATTTCGGCTGGCTCCGGATATCATTAAAGTCGCTCAGATCGACATTGATAAGGTCCAGAGGGATTTGGTAGAAGAAGGAGAAATATATAAATTGAATCCCCATGTATTGAGTGATGACCAAGATGAAAGATTGAAAGAAGTAGTGTCCAAATTCGATACGTTTGAGACTAAGGGCCTTGGTCAGACCAGTCTGGAGAAGCACTCAATCCAGTTGATTGAGGGCGCGGTACCATTTAAGGATAGACCTTATCCGATGTCTCCAGCGGTACAGGCTCTTGTTTATGAGGAGGTAGACACTATGCTACGTCTAAATGTTATCGAGGAAAGCAACAGCCCTTGGAGCAATAGGACCACGATTGTCAGGAAACCTGGAAAAAATCGATTTTGCTTAGATGCCCGTAAATTGAATAAATTAACTGTGAAGGACGCGTATCCCCTGCAGAATATTGATGGCATTCTAAGCAGAATCGATGAGACATATTATATTAGCAGCGTGGATTTAAAGTATGCCTTTTGGCAAATTGAACTTGACGAGGAAAGTAAGCCATACACAGCGTTTACGGTGCCTGGGCGTCCTCTATACCAGTTCAGAGTGATGCCATTCGGTTTATGTAACGCGGCCCAACGCTTGTGTAGACTTATGGACCGAGTTATTCCACAGCGCCTCAAGGAGAATGTTTTTATATATTTGGACGATTTATTAATCATCTCTAGCGAGTTTAACGAGCATTTACGTCTGTTGGAAGAAGTTGCTAAGTGTCTTAGGGAGGCAAATTTGACAATTGGTTTAAAGAAGTCTCAATTCTGTTTCCAGGAGCTTAAGTATTTAGGTTTTATAATTGGAAATGGTATGCTTAAAACGAACCCCGATAAGGTACAGGCGATTCGAAAGATCAAGATATCGAGAAGCCCCAGGGAAGTCAGGAGCTTTTTGGGTACGGCGGGCTGGTACAGGCGGTTTATTAAGGATTTTGCGTCTATATCAGCACCGTTAACCGATACGCTAAAGAAGGCAAAGAAATTTGAAATGTCTGGAAATGCCATTGAGGCATTCGAAAGCTTGAAAAGGGCCTTGACGTCTGCACCAGTTTTACGCCACCCTGACTTCTCGAAAAGATTTTATATACAATGCAATGCATCTGAGTATGGTATCGGGGCAGTTCTCTACCAGTTAAATGACCTATAGGGTCATTTAGGGGGGAGCACCCTATAGCGTTCTATTCGCAAAAGTTAAACGCATGCCAACGGAATTACAGCGTAACGGAGAAGGAGTGCCTAGCGGCGGTGATGGCTATCAAGAGATTTAGGCCGTACGTGGAGATGATGCCATTCACCGTCATAACTGACCACGCCAGTCTTTAGTGGTTAATGACCCTTAAAGATCTAAGTGGTCGACTGGCACGCTGGTCACTCCAACTCCAACCCTTTGACTTCGAAATCGAACATAGAAAGGGTTCAGATAATGTCGTTGCGGATATGCTGTCCAGGGCGCCTCAAGATATCATGATTGAAGAGATATCAGAAGAACTTCTTGATTTTGAGACGACAGAATTCGAAAGCGAGGAATACCTCGACCTCATAAAGACCATAACGGAGAACAATAAGAGACTTCCGGATTTAAAAATTCAAGATGGGTTTGTCTATAAAAGAACCGTTTTTGACCAGGAACTGGAAGAGGAGTGTAAGTGGAAGTTATGGATCCCATCAAATATTACGCATGCTATTATAGAAAAAGCCCATAATACGTTGACAACCGCACATGGTGGAATAACGAAAACGCTAGAGAGAATCAAAAGGTTTTTCTATTGGCCACATATGGCGAGCCAAGTTAAACGATTTGTCAAGAATTGTCAGGTCTGTAAGGAGACGAAGCCCTGTAATCAGAATTTGAGACCCAGTATTGGACAAGAAGTGATTACGGATAGGCCATTTCAAAAGCTTTATATTGATTTCTTGGGGAAGTACCCGCGATCTAAGAATGGTAATGCGTACATCTTTATCGTTGTGGATCACTTCACCAAATTCACTTTCTTGAAGGCTATGCGTGATGCTACTGCTGCCAATGTTATTCGATTTTTAATAAGTGAGATTTTTCATAAATTTGGTGTACCGGAGGTGATCCACAGCGATAATGGTGCTCAATTCATATCCAAAAGTTTTCAAGATATGATATCTGCTTATAAAATAACGCATATGAGAACCGCGGTGTACTCACCCCAATCCAATGCTTCCGAACGTGTAAATCAGTCTGTCATATCGGCCATAAGGACATATTTGAATGAAGACCATCGAGATTGGGATCTCTACTTATCGGAGATCGAGTGCGCTCTTAGAACATCAGTCCATTCGGCAACTGGAGTAACCCCTTTCTTCTCATTATTCGGTTACCAGATGTATTCTAATGGCACAGACTATAAATTGGCACGAAGATTACAATCTATGTCCGATCATGAGATATCTGATTTACAGCGGCCGGATAAATTGGAAATGATCAGAGAAAAGGTGAAAAGGAAAATGCATGAGGCCTATGAAAGAAGTTCTGAGAGGTATAATAAACGAGCACGCGTTGTTAGATTCCTACCCGGTCTAGAAGTATATCGCCGTAATACTGTATTGTCTGATTTTGCCAAAGATCGTAATGCCAAGTTTTGTAAGAAGTTTTTGAAGTGTCGAATCGTTAGACCTGTCGGCAATAACATGTATGAACTTGAAACATTGCATGGCAAGGCGTTAGGTACGTATCATGTTAAAGATATTCAAATATAGTGCAATATAGGTTTAGCATTTATGACTACAAACTGTGATATTAGGTTAAGAATACAAATAGCTTTAAAATTGACACATTTTTTGTTTTATGTTGTATTCGTCCTAATATTACTTTTAAATAAACCTATAGTGCAATATTAAGAGATATCTGTGATACATAAACTGAGTACCTGATTATTCTAATCGATTATTTCGACCTTTATACGTTTGTTTTGCCCCACTTTTACAAATTTTCGTGATTATACAATTTTTTACAATTATACACTCGCTTCCGTAATTATACATCTTTTACGTAATTATACTTGACTCCCGTACTTATACATTTTTCGTAAATTATACTTTTTTTTTCGTAATTATACATTTTTTTTTGCAATTATACAGCAATATTTTTCGTGACCCTAATTCAGTTCTTTAACTTAAATCTTTTATGCCAATCCTTACCCTGAACTTTCCGAACTTCTTATCCTCTGCTTATGCAGTGCTGGAATCAGCCAGGATCTAGAACGCAATACCAGAAAGTAAAACAACCTTGAGACAAGTAGGCAACTTCGGTACTTCCCTGATTTTATTCATTATGCCCGGCTTTGATTCAGGGTGTGGGAGTTCCCCACGTTATATCACGACTCTTCAAGAACCCCTTGCAATTTTTCCGCACACCAGCCCTATCTGCGAAATCTTGTCAGGTCAGGTGTTTTGTTGCGGGACACCCTAATGTATCACACGAGATGACATCAAACCTTAAGGAAGAAAAAAAATTTGCGTGGACCTCCCGGGATGTGAGGCCACGACTCCTACGTGGAGGCCTCCAGAGCCACGATTAGATCTCTAGCTCCCGGCGAGAGATTTGCTACGGAAGCCGGAGAGAACTTCTGGACACCCGCGAGACGGCAGCCACGGTATATTTTGCCGCTTGGTGGTCTGCCGTGTCCAGTGGCCTATTGCGGTGATGATGATTTTGTTTTGTTTGGCAGGAATTTGTCTGTCTTCTGCCTGTGTACAGCTTATGGCGGGAGGAGCATGCCCCTTGCAGTTGGGGTATACTGCAGCTCTCCAGTACCCCAATTAATTCCAATTGCTGACATGGGTGAGTGCAGCACTTAATGTAGCTGTGGACTCCATCACATATTTTGTACCCACGAAAATTGTGATGCTGTCCTCAGTAGCATCACGTGTTGCATTCACCAATGTTCAGGAATTGTTTGACTTTTTTTGATTAATTCCATTTGCTGGCATGGGTGAGTACAGCCCATGATGTAGCTGTGGACTTTATCGCATATTTTGTGCCCACGAAAATATGGATGCTGTCCTTAGCAGCATTTTGTGCTGCATTCACCGGTGCCAGTTTTGCCCCAGGAATTGCTTGGTTGTTATAATTTGTTTAATTTATGTATTGCTGCCGCCTCCGAAATGTGTGTGCCAGAAATGAAATGTGGTTTCAAGAAATCAGCTGATATTGAAATGACATCTGCCATCTGACAGCGTTGCCACCCTCCCTCTTAGGAGATACACTGCACAAAATTGTTGTTGGCGTAGTAAGGTTGGTAAAGCAGTTCATTCATCAAAACCACTTAAGAGAATTTAAATTAGGGGAAAGCTAGCAGAAGAGATTTGACGATTTGGAAGAAATGGGGAAAATGGGGAAAATGGAAAGAGACAGAATATGATCAAATATGTCCTCACAGAAAATAAGAAATGGCTTCAATGGCTTTTGAGTGAGAATTAGCCTATAAAAGGGGGTCTTGGGGGAAAAATGCCATATTAAGTTTGGTTCAATTTTTGCTGTGAGATAGAAGTGGAAAATTTTAAAGTTTTTTTTTGTTATTCAAGAAGTTGATACGGGTAAAATTGTTATTGACAGTGAATAACATTTTTTGAAATTAAATGCGTTTTTTTTTGTAGTTTGCCTAAAGAAAGGAGTGTTTTGTGCCGGGATACGAATTAATTGTTTGGTTGTTAATTTGTTTCCGATTCAGAGTGATATTGATATTTGATATTTGCTATGAGCAAGGGCAGAAAGTGATGGTTATTTTTCCTTTTTTTAATAGGAAAAGCCTCCTGGACGTCAGGGGGCGTTTAATTTTCTATAAGACTTCCTGGAAATCTTTTCTTTGCCAGACGTTTTTGGTTGTATGTGAGTCAGCAGCACGCCGGAAACCACAATAACAACATAAAGCAAGGTATCCATTAACAAAGGCATAAAAAAAAGGTAGGCCGTCCACTTTTCTTAAGTAAATTGCGAAGATTTGAGTGCGTGAACCAAGAGGATATAACAATATCAGGGAGCGACGATGAATCCTCCAACCGTGGTGTTCGTGAAATATCAGCGCGTCACCCGGTTGAGGTTATGCTCCATCTGTGGGATAAACTGATCGTTACGTTTTGCATGCCAATGTGATCCCTGCATGGGATTGGCGAATCTATTATAAACCCTAAAAGCAAACACCAAATCATGAAGTTATCTTTGACCAGATAAACGTTCCCAGTTCACAACCACCAGTAAAGACATATTATCTGCCTGACGGAAATCGTCACAAGTATTGGTGGCCGTTGTTAGACCCGCCGAATTTATAAGGAGAAACCTTAATACCTTTATTTGTTCATTTATATCTAATAATTTATTATTTTATTGTAGTGCGTAGATAACTTTTATTATTTATTTACATAAATTTCTTTTATTTATTCTACATTGACATTTTTTTTTGTTTTTACCCATATACATTTTTTTTGTTAGGGAATTTGCAAATTTTTTTTTTATTACTTTTGTTTTTTTTTTTTTTTTTTTTCTCCACTGATTTGTGGAACTTCCTGTAGGCTTCCACGACTATTGATTGAGCTCAATTATATAGGCAGGGGCAGGGAAGGTTAGAGTATGTTAAAGTAGACTATTATTGTCAAAAGAAAATTTGAGTGTTATATTTGTAAGGTCTCCAGTCTTTTTATTTAATTTTTGTCAGAAATTTCGATTGCTTAAAGACCTATATTTTATGTTGTAGGACCTGACTCGTATTATTTTTTTTTTTTTTTTACATATCCATATATTAGGTTTTTTTTATATATATATTTTTTTTTTTGATATAACTATATTCATAGGAAATAAGAGTACAATCGTTGTTAGTGTTAGGTTTTTAGAAATACTTTTTTATAATAAAGGAAAATGATTATATTGTGAATATTTGAACAGAAATAATGTTGTGCTAAATTGTGATTAAAGGGGGGGTGTCTACGTGAGGTAAGTGTGGTGGCTTGAGCGGGTTTCAGGGGTCATGTTTTGAAGGAGAGGATGTCTACATGACCATGGTAGGGCAGGGCGACTGGAGGTTCCCATCTACCTCCCACTTAGGAAGAAATCTGTGCTTGTGTGTTAGTGTTGTCTTGTTTGTTAGACCAATTTTTTTTTTATTGATGCGACCCCAGGGCAAAAGATGATGGGATGGGACCTCCCCTGAAGAGGCGACGAGAGCTAGCCGGTGCCCAAGTCATTTTTGGCCGCAAATAGGGGCCTCGTAACAACTGCAGGGTGTATCAAGCGGAGATCCTTGCAATTAAGGAAGTGGTGGAATGGCTAAGATATAACGTCATAACGACGATTGGCATAAATATCTTCTCAGACAGACAGGCAGCCATCAGGACAATATGGGACTCAAATGAGAGATATTCAGGAGTATAGTACGAATTTCATATTAAAAATTGTGTCCAGTAACTGGGGGCCGCCCCAACCCCAAAACACCATAAAATAGGTTTATTGGACGAGCATGACAATATGAGTCTCAAATGAAAGGTCGACGTTCCTATTATAATGGAACTCAAATGAAAAGTATTCGGAAATTGATTACAACTGTGGCATAAAAAATTAGGTCCAAGTAAGTAAAATTGCAAATTTTGCCCATGAACATTCCACTAAGGAACAGGGGCATACTTCTCACATATAAATGAGTGCAGTCCGATTCAAGTTTAAGCTCAATGATAAGGGGCCTTCTTTTTATAGCCGAGTCCGAATGGCAAGCCGCAGTGCGTCACCTCTTTGGAGAGAAGTTTTACATGGCATAGTACCTCACAAATGTCGCCAGCATTAGGAGGGGAAAACCACTGGTGAAATATTTTTCTGACGGTCTCGCCGGGATTAGAACCCAGGCGTTCAGCGTCATAGGCGGACATGCTAACCTCTGCGCTACGGTGGCCTCCAATGGGAGGTCGCAACACCCCCAAATCCCCCCAAATGGGCATATCAGACGACCATGGCGATATGGGATTCAAGTTAAAGATATTTGGGTGTAGATTACAAATATGACATTAAAATTTGCATTCAAGTCTAGGTGGTTTCTAGGTTTCCTTCCAAAAATACGTCAAATAGGTTTATTGACCCATTATGACAATATGGGACTCAAATGAAAGGTTTTTAAGAGTAGGAAACCACGTTTTTGGGGGTACGCCCTAAAGCATCCCCTAAACTGAACTTCATTTCCGACTGTGGAACTATTTTCAGAGCAAAGTGCCGGTGGCCGCCCAAGCACCAGAACACCCTTCAAACGGTTCATATTTACCGACCATGCAATATAGGGCTCAAATTAAAGGGATTTGGAAGTGGAGCACGAATTTGATTCTCATATTTGAGTCGAAATGTCTCCCCTAAAAAGCACTTCTCATTACCCTAATTTTCAAAAATACCATATCTCAGCGATTGGTAATGCGATTCGTTCAAAGTCACCTACAACAAAGCTGGGTTTCCATTGTTAGGGTTGAGTGCAGCGACGGCCGCCCAAAACCCGCCTAATATATAGACCAATCACGACAATATGGAGCAATGTGTTTGGAGAGCCGCCCCATCCCATAATACCTCCCTTTTATATAAAAACTCTTTGGGGTTGAAAATGATTGATTTTCGGGAAATTGATATTCATTTTCGGGACCACCCAACGGTCAAACACTACTTATTTACCGATCATGCCATTATGGTGCTCATATGAAATGTTTTTTAAAGTAGTGACCAAGTGACCACCCCAAAATACCCCCTAAACCGGAAACATTTACCAATAGGGTAATTAACTCATAATAAAGGCATTTGGAAGTAGAGTAAAAATTTGCCCAGGCACCGAGCAGGGGTGCACTGAGTGCTTTCCAAATCAAGTTGAGAATATCAATGATAAGGGACCTCTCTTAGCGCCGGGTACAAACGGCATGCTGCAGTGCGTTACCTCTTTGGGGAGAATGTTTGACATGACCCCTTTGTGCTTCGCAAATGTCGCCAGCATTAAGAGGGGATAAGCACCGCATTAAATTTTATCCGATGGTCTCGCCAGGATTCGAACGCAGGCATTCAGCTTCGTAGGCGGATATTGACTACAGTGGCACAAATTCGATATCCACATTCAGGGCGTAGTGTCCCCACCCCAAAAAATATATAAGAGAGTTAAAAAAGATCACATTATTGCAATAGTAGTCCAAATCGGACGAACATATGTATGGGAGCTATATCCAAATCTGATTCGATTTGTTTAAATTTCAATAGTAGTCTCTAGGCCGACAAAATAAAATTGTTTGTGCTAAATTTAAAGACGATCGGATGAAGGCTTAGTCTCTAGCCCGCCAAAATAAAAATGTTTGTGCTAAATTTGAATATTTGAGTCGAAATGTCTCCCCTAAAAAGCACTTCTCATTACCCTAATTTTCAAAAATACCATATCTCAGCGATTGGTAATGCGATTCGTTCAAAGTCACCTACAACAAAGCTGGGTTTCCATTGTTAGGGTTGAGTGCAGCGACGGCCGCCCAAAACCCGCCTAATATATAGACCAATCACGACAATATGGAGCAATGTGTTTGGAGAGCCGCCCCATCCCATAATACCTCCCTTTTATATAAAAACTCTTTGGGGTTGAAAATGATTGATTTTCGGGAAATTGATATTCATTTTCGGGACCACCCAACGGTCAAACACTACTTATTTACCGATCATGCCATTATGGTGCTCATATGAAATGTTTTTTAAAGTAGTGACCAAGTGACCACCCCAAAATACCCCCTAAACCGGAAACATTTACCAATAGGGTAATTAACTCATAATAAAGGCATTTGGAAGTAGAGTAAAAATTTGCCCAGGCACCGAGCAGGGGTGCACTGAGTGCTTTCCAAATCAAGTTGAGAATATCAATGATAAGGGACCTCTCTTAGCGCCGGGTACAAACGGCATGCTGCAGTGCGTTACCTCTTTGGGGAGAATGTTTGACATGACCCCTTTGTGCTTCGCAAATGTCGCCAGCATTAAGAGGGGATAAGCACCGCATTAAATTTTATCCGATGGTCTCGCCAGGATTCGAACGCAGGCATTCAGCTTCGTAGGCGGATATTGACTACAGTGGCACAAATTCGATATCCACATTCAGGGCGTAGTGTCCCCACCCCAAAAAATATATAAGAGAGTTAAAAAAGATCACATTATTGCAATAGTAGTCCAAATCGGACGAACATATGTATGGGAGCTATATCCAAATCTGATTCGATTTGTTTAAATTTCAATAGTAGTCTCTAGGCCGACAAAATAAAATTGTTTGTGCTAAATTTAAAGACGATCGGATGAAGGCTTAGTCTCTAGCCCGCCAAAATAAAAATGTTTGTGCTAAATTTGAAGGCGATCGGATGAAAATTGCGACCTGTAGTTTGTACACAAATTAAAATGGGCAGGCGGATAGACAAACGGACATAGCTATATCGAATCAGAAAGTGATTCTGAGTCGATCGGCATACTTATCAATGAGTCTATCTCTCTTCCTTCTGGGTGTTTCAACCAAATGCGCTAAGTGTGCTACAATGGTGGTGTAGTGTATAAATAGTTCAGAGTTCAGCTCGAGAAATAATTGAGCTTTATGGTGGTGCTTATAGTTTGCACACAAAATTGTTGGTACTTCCAATTTTATGAAAATTTTTTGCTGGGATGTATGCTAGTGTGCGCACCACTGCCCTACACTCTCATTAAAGTAACTTGTGATGCCTAGTTGAAGAGTCTACTACAAAGTTTCCTGCCATTAACTTCATTTAGGATATTTGTATCAATATCCTGCCACTACCTAACTCTGCTCTTCACTCCCATTAAAAGTAACTCGTGATGCCCATTTGTAGAGTCTACTACAAAGTTTCCTACCCTTAACCTCATTTAGGATATTTGTATCAATGTCCTGCCACTGCTCATCCAATTTCCGTACATGTGATTCCAATAGCATTCATACACCAATCAATCCTAACACTTCCGTTTCAATGATTCGTCATAGCACTACATTTCATTTGATTTTAATGACTCGTACAATGCCATTTGTTTCCTTTTTCCCATTCAGAGTGCTATGGTTACGCAGTAGTATGGGAACAATTGTACAATTGCGAATAATGGCTATGGGAGTCTCTGAAATGCGAAAGTAAAACAAGTTGAAGTTGGACTATGAATTATTGTGATGTAAATTAAGCTACTTTGGAAAAAAAGTGAACTATGAAGAAGAAAATCATGTTTAAGGCCAATAAAGAGAGAAACGACTTCCTCAATCATTCAATTGATGCTGAATAATGGAATAAAAAACAAGTAAAAGCGTGCTAAGTTCGGCCGGGCCGAATCTTATATACCCTCCACAATGGATCGCATTTGTCGAGTTCTTTTCCCGGCATCTCTTCTTAGCCAAAAAAGGATATAAGAAAAAATTTGCTCTGCTATAAGAGCGATATCAAGATATGGTCCGGTTTGGACCACAACTAAATTATTTGTTGGAGACCTGTGTAAAATGTCAGCCAATTCGAATAAGAATTGCGCCCTTTGGGGGCTCAAGGAGTAAAATAGAGAGATCGAGATCGATTTATATGGAAGCTGTATCGGGCTATAGATCGATTCAGACCATAATAAACACGTATGTTGATGGTCATGAGAGAATCAGTTGTACAAAATTTCAGACAAATCGGATAATAATTGCGACCTCTAGAGGCTCAAGATGTCAAGATCCCAGATCGGTTTATATGGCAGCTATATCAGGTTATGAACCGATTTGAAACTTTTTTGACACAGTTGTTGAAATTAAGAATAAAATACGTCTTGCAAAATTTCAGCCAAATCGGATAGGAATTGCGCCCTCTAGGAGCTCAAGAAGTCAAGTCCCCAGATCTGTTTATATGACAGCTATATCAGGTAATGAACCGATTTGAACCATACTTGACACAGTTGTTGGATATCATAACAAAATACTACGAGCAAAAATTCATTCAAATCTGATAAGAATTGCGCCCTCTAGAGGCTTAAGAAGTCAAGACCAAAGATCGGTTTATATGACAGCTATATGAGGTTATGGACCGATTTAAACCATACTTGGCTCAGTTGTTGGATATCATAACAAAACACGTCGTGCAAAATTTCATTCCAATCGGATAAGAATTGCGCCCTCAAGAAGTTTAAGAAGTCATGATCGAAGATCGGTTTATATGACAGCTATATCAGGTTATGGACCGATTTAAACCATACTTGGCTCAGTTGTTGGATATCATAACAAAACACGTCGTGCAAAATTTCATTCCAATCGGATAAGAATTGCGCTCTCTAGAGGCTCAAAATCAAGACCCAATATTGGTATATATGGCAGCTATATCAATACATGGACCGATGTATTTTGAAATATTTTCCTGATATTCTTCATTTCCATATCTTTCATTTTCGTAAGTGGCATTTGCTTCTTGACTCAAAATCAATTTCTATTATGTCTAAGGCTAATTTCCGGTGTTGACAAGCTCTTGCTGAAAGAACTAATTAGTAATGGTTGACTAAATCTTTTGATGAATCCATAAACTTTATTGGATGAGGTATGTCTTGGCTTTGCTATTGACTGTTCGAAAGTCATTTATCAGCTCTAAAGTAATTGATAATTTTCCCTACGCAGATTTGTCTTGTGTGGCAATGATGGGAATGTCAATTTCAAACTGAGTTTTGTTTACAGCATTCATTTAAAACCATTTTATTAACTAATGTTAAATATCGCATTGAATGAATTTTTCAAATATAAAGGAGACATATCAAGTTATGAACAGACACACAGTGTTGCCCCGGTCGATAAATATGTAAAGATGAAAATGAAAATTATTATGAAATAAGAGGAGTTTAAAAACAAGTGAAAGCGTTCTAATTTCGGCCGGGCCGAATCTTGGGAACCCATCACCATGGATTCTGCTAAAAATTTGTACAAACTAAATTTAATTGAAGGGCATAATTTTATTCTACATACCAAACTCTGTCAAACCAGCAAAAATTAAAGTTTCTAGGAACCGAATAAGGATAATCGAGAGCTCGGTTTATATGGGAGCTATATCAGGTTATAGATAGATTTGAACCGTACTTGGCACAGTTATAACAAACAAAACACAGCCATAACAAAACATATTACATACAAAATTTCAGCCGATTTGGGCGAAATTTGTGGCTACCAGGGGCTCAAGAAATCAAATCGGGAAATCGGTTTATATGGGAGCTATATCAGATTAAAAGCCGATTTGAACCGTACTTAGCACCGTTATTGGAGGTAATAACAGAACACTACATGCAAAATTTCAGCAAAATCGACTTCTTAAGCATCAAATCGGCTTTCAGATGCTTAAGAAGTCAAATCGGGAGATCGGTTTATATGGGAGCTATAACCAAATCTGAATCGTTATGGCCCATTTGCAATCCCCGACGATCTACATCAATATTAAGTATCAAGCGGCTGGCTTTACGCGTTCGACTGCTATCGTGAGTTCGACAGACGAACGGACATGACTAGATCGAATCAGAATGTCGAGACGATCCTGAATATATATATATTTTATGGGGTCGCAGATCACTATTACGTGGTGTTACAAACGGAACGACTAGGTTAGAATACCTCCATCGTATGCTGTTGGGTATAACAATATGAAAATTTGAGGTCCCCCTTCAACTAATCGATGTTTTCGTACAAAGTTTTTTAACAAATGATGCTGCATACTTTTCCCAAAAAAATTTTATACCCGCTACCGAAGGATGGGGGTATATTCATTTTGTCATTCCGTTTGCAACACATCGAGATATCCATTTCCGACCCTATAAGGTATATATATTCTTGATCAGCGTAAAAATCTTAGACGATCTAGCCATGTCCGTCCGTTCGCCTGTTCGTTCGTCTGTTTGTCTGTTTAAATCAGGCTACAGTCTTTAAAAATAGAGATATTGAAACTTTGCATTGCTATGTGAGAAGTTTGCCGCTGTTCCTTACTGGAATGCTCATGGGCAAAATTTGCATTTATGCTGTAAAGGAATGTTCATGGGCAAATTTGAATTTGACCCAGAATTGACCTTCTACGTTGCTCAAGCGGAAAAGCCGCCAAAGATTAGTTTTGGTCTCATACGTATAGATCCATGATCCGCCACCTGTGACGATCTTGTAGTTTTTTGAAGCACAGCGATTGTATTTTTATACCCACCACCATAGAAAGGTGGGTATAAAAAGGTATACTAATCTAGTCAGTCCATTTGTATCACCTCGAAGTATTGATATGCGACCTTATAAAATATAGATATTCTCAATCGTCTTGGCGTTCCGACTTTGGTAATATGGGGCTGATATAAAAAGTATTTGAGAGTATTGCACGAAGCTGATATTTATTTTAAGGGCCAAGTGTCTGGGTGGCCAATTCATACCCAAAATACACTTCAAACCGGACATATTTACCTACTACAATATAGGAGTCCAAAGAAAGGTATAAGAGAGAAGAGCAAAAAAAAGCGTTAAAAAAGCTTTGTTGATAAAACCCTTGTAGAAGCAAAATCGGGAAATCAGTTTATATGGGAGCTGTATCAAGCTATTGATCGATTTAGACCAAATTAGAACCGTATGTTGAAGGTCATGAGAAAAGCCGCTGTATAAAATTTGTGCCAAATCGGATAAGAATTGCGCCCTCTAGAGGCTCAAGAAATTAGTATCCCAGACCTGTTTATATGGCAGTTATATCAGGTTATTTTCCGATTTGTGCCATACTAAGCGCCGGTGTTGGGAATCATAACAAAACACCTCATGCAAAATTTCAGCCAAATTGGATGAGAATTGCGCCCTCAAGCAGCTCAAGAAGTCATGATCAAAGATCGGTTTATATGGCAGCTATATCAGGTTATGAACCGATTCAGACCATGCTTGGCACAGTTGTTGGAAGTAATACCAAAACATCACGTGTAAAATTGGAGGAGAATTGCGCCCTCTAGAGGCTCAAGAAGTCAATACCCAAGATCGGTTTAAATGGCAGCTGTACCGGGTTATGTACCAATTTGCGCCATACTAGGCACAGTTGTTGAAAGTCATAGCAAAACACCTCATACAAAATTACAGCCAAATCGGATTAGAATTGCGCCCTCTAGCGGCTCAAAAAGTCAAGATCCCAGAGAGGTTTATATGGCAGCTATATAAGGTTTTGAACCGATTTGAACCATTTTTATCATAGTTGTTGAAAGTGATACAGAAACATAGCGTGCAAAATTTCAGTTATATCGAACGAGAATGCGCCCTCTAGAGGCTCAAGAAGTCAAGACCCTATATCGGTTTAAATGGCTGTTATATCAAAACGTAGACCGATTTGGCCCATTTATAATCCCAACCGACCTACCGACGGACGGACGGACAGACGGACGGATGGACAGACGGACGGACAGACAGACGGATGGACAGACAGGCGGACGGACGGAAAGACGGAAGAACAGACGGACGGACAGACGGACGAACAGACGGACGGACAGACGGAAGAACAGACGGACGGACAGACGGACGGACAGACGGACGGACAGACAGACGGACGGACAGACAGACAGACGGACGGACGGAAAGACGGAAGAACAGACGGCCCGACAAGCGGACATGGCTAGATCGACTTAGAATGTCATGACGACCAAGAATAAATATGCGTTATGAAGTCTTAGATGCATAT
Source organism: Stomoxys calcitrans (assembly GCF_963082655.1). Taxonomy (NCBI): domain Eukaryota; kingdom Metazoa; phylum Arthropoda; class Insecta; order Diptera; family Muscidae; genus Stomoxys; species Stomoxys calcitrans. The sequence continues at coordinate 175,398,878 of NC_081553.1, forward strand.
TTCGAGGTGTTACAAACAGTCTACCCCATCCTATGGTGGAGGGTATAAAAACACATTTTGCTGTAACATTCGAGTTCCCTTTTTCCCAGTTCACGCAACTGCTTGTTTTATGAATACAACTGAAAATTACATAAACGCCAATATCAATATCTGCCGTTTTGAGTTGTCCTCCATCCCGCAACAAGTGCAGTGAAGAACTTGAACACTTCTTTTCAGGTAGCGTGAAGCCCAATTCAAGTTTTCTCTTGGTTGAATCAGGTAAATATTTTTATGGATTTTTTGTGCTATAGAATAAACATCGTCGGCTAAAAAAATATTGCTTTACTCAGCAAACAAATAAAGTTGGTTCAGGTAAGACATGTTGCCTGTTCAAATGCTTTTGTCACTATGGTGAAGTGACTACAACAATGGATAAATTCGTGGTTTTACAAAACGAAAATTTCAACGAGTGTTAGCATTTGACAATTTCCTATGGAAAATATTTAGGTACGAACTTTAAGCAATATGAGTAAATTTATTTTAGCTCTTTTTTGATATTTTATATGTAAACATAAATATGGAAAAGAAGCATTTAAGAATTTCCCATGGAAGGTATTTCAATACGGGTTATAATGGTAAGCAATATGAGTAAATTTCTTTTAGCCTTTGCAATTGTAAAGATCTAGAACTGGTCATATCGAAGAGGTTACCCGACCACTGCAGTGTGTACCAAGCAGAGATCCTTGCTAGTAAGGAAGTTGTGGAACGGCTAGGATATAATGTCATTACGACGATTGGCATAAATATCGTCTCAGACAGCCCCTAAATTCTGGAGAAAACCGCCCTCGACTATCGCAGATTTCTCAACGAAATGGCTGAACAGTTCACAATTCACCTGTTCTGGGTGCCGGGCCACAGATATAACCCATGGAATTGTAAAGCAGAGCTTGCGACACTAGGAACTACCCTATACATTCCAGGGACACTGGAAACTATGGGTATGCCTCCAGCGACATGTAAGCTAAGTTTTCAGGACCAGGAGCGAATGACAACGAATGAAAGATGGTCACAAAGAGGGGGCTGTGAGCATTTCAAAACTATGTGGCCTAATTTAGACTTGAAGAGGACTACCGGTTTGCTATCGTTGGCTAGAACAGATGTCTCAGTCATTGTGTTTCTTATGACAGGTGACTGTCTAATAGGAAAACATGCTGACAGACTGAAGGTTGTCAGCAACGAATTTTTCAGAAGCTGTGAGGACATCGAAGAAGAAGAGACTATAGATCACCTTTTGCACTGGCAGTGAGAAGGAGTTTCACTGTAGGTCCCCATTTCTTTGAGATCCTGTCTGATTTAGCGGATGTAAACATTCGCAAGTTATTGGGATTTTTAGAGCGATCTGGATGGTTCAACGGTAGGAACTAAAATTCAGCTTCCTTCTTCTGTTCCTGTGGTACCACAATGGACGCAGACGTCTAAGTGACTCTGATGACAGACTTCCACTTAAACCTAACCTAACCTAACATTGTTAATATCGAAATTATTATGTCCTGCGTCTAATTATTATTCTAGAAAATAGTTATTTATTAATCATGAAAGTGGTTTGGATTGCCTTAGCTCTACCTAAAAGGGGATAGGCATAGTTCACTTAATCGCAGGACTAAAGTGGTCTTCCTATATGGATGATTTATCTAATTTCAAATCTTTGAGGTATGCCAATTCTTGTCCCAATTTGACTTCTTAAAACAAAACTATATATCTATTAATATCTACCACCGTAGGATAGGGGTATACTATCCCAGTCATTCTGTTTGTAACACCTCGAAATATTGATCTGCGCCATCATAAAGTATTGATATTCTGGATCATCTTGACATTTTAAGTAGCACGCTCTTACTTGTTACTTCCAAAAATTGTGCCAAGTACGCTCCAAATTTGTCAATAACCCGACATTGCTCCCATATAAAGCGATCTTCCAATTAGTTTTCTACAGCCCCTATAAACTTCAATTTGTGCCTGATGTTGGTACGTAAAATACACATATATCTCTGAGTTAATTTGTGGAAATTTTTGGCAGAATACATGGTGATGGGTTCCCAAGATTCAGCCCGAACGATTATAGTACTTTTTCAGTTGTTTAACTTTAAACCGCATAAAGAAAATTGCCAAGACATCAAAAGAGCTCATTGGTCATTTCTTCTTAAAGTTTTCTTTTCTGTGAAAACCCAAAGTAAAGCGGCCAACCATCTGTTGATATTCTCATTATTTATTGCCTTCCCAGAAAAGGATGAATTATTAAAGATGGCAAACATTTCACCAAATCCTCTTTGTCCTTTTAGCAACAAACCAAATTACAATGTCCTTTTTGACCTTTTGGTGTTTGTCAACGAAGAGAACAAGCAAAGCGGGATTTTTTAGATTGCGACGGCAAGTGGTTGGTATTTAATCCGGATTATGGACATCCAAGGAAATTTAAATAGCAAATAAAAGTTATTACTCTTTCGAAATTGTGAAATTCATCTGGAATATGTTTTGTTCACATTCAACCAACATGTGGTGTCAAACAATATTAAGGTTATGATATAAAATAAAACACTAACCTTAAGTTCTGTAGGAGTGTATACAATATTTGATTCCACAAATATTTTTGGAAAAAAATGGAAAGTTGAATCTGATTTCTTGATGAAAGCTCTCCTTCTCCCAGGGATATTGCGGCGCAATGACAAATGCTTGAGCCCTATTTGAAAACTTCCGAAAAATCCATATTTGGGTATCAAAATCCTTATACAAGGAATCCAGGAGTATGGAAATTAAACTTAAACCCAAAATGCCGTATACTTGGTATCATTGCAATGAGTAACAACTTTTTAGGAGTTTTAACGAGCTCACTTTTGGCTCAATGAGTACGTAAATATTCGGAATTGTCGATTTTGGAGTGAAAATCGGGCGGAAACATGGACCATTAATCATTAAATTATATGGACCGTTCTATCGATTCAAATAAAAATTTAATGCATTTTTCTGATTTCTATACCCTCTACCATAGGATGGGGGTATACTAATTTCGTTATTCTGTTTGTAACATCTCGAAATATGGGTCTGAGACACCATAAAGTATATATATTCTTGATCCTCATGCCATTTTATGCCTGTCTGTCTGTCCGTCCGTCCGTCTGTTCGTCCGTCTGTCCGTCCGTCTGTCCGTCCGTCTGTCCGTCCGTCTGTCCGTCCATCTGTCCGTCCGTCCGTCTGTCCATCCGTCTGTCCGTCCGTCTGTCCGTCTGTCCGTCCGTCTGTCCATCCGTCTGTCCGTCCGTCTGTCCGTCCGTCTGTCTGTCCGTCCGTCTGTCTGTCCGTCCGTCTGTCTGTCTGTCCGTCCGTCTGTCTGTCCGTCCGTCTGTCCGTCCGTCTATCCGTCCGTCTGTCCGTCCGTCTGTCCGTCAGCCTGTCCGTCCGTCTGTCTTTCCGTCCGTCTGTCCGTCCGTCCATCTGTCTGTCGAAAGTATGCTCACTTTCGATGGAGTAAAGCTAGGCACTTGAAATTTTGCACAAGTACTTTTCATTAGTGTGGGTCGATTGGGATTTTAAATCGGTCAAATCGGTCTATGTTTTGATGTAGCTGTCATATAAACCGATATTGGGTCTTGACTTCTTGAGCCAATAGAGCGCGCAATTCTCATCCGATTTGGCTCAAATTTTTCATGAGGTGTTTTGTTATGACTTCCGATACCTGTGCGTAGTATGGCGCAACTCGGTTTATAACCTGGTTTAGCTGCCATATAAACCGATCTGTGATTTTGACTTCTTGAGCCTCTAAAGGGCGCAATTGTCATCCGGTTTGGCAGAAATTTTGTGCAACGGCTTCCCTTATGACCTTCAACATACGTGTCTATTTTGGTCTGAATCGTTCAATAGCTTGATACAGCTCCCATATAAACCTATCTCCCGATTTGGCCTCTTGAGCCCCTACAAGGCACAATTCTTATCCGAATGAACTGAAATATTACATAATGACTTCTATAATGTTCAGCATTCATTTATGGTCCGTATCGGACTATAACTTGATATAGCTCCAATAGCATAACAGTTCTTATTCAATATTCTTTGTTTGTCTAAAAAGAGATACCGCGCATAGAACTCGACAAATGCCATCCATGGTGGAGAGTATATAAGATTCAGCCCGGCCGAACTTAGTACGCTCTTACTTGTTTCAAATACATATTAGCTACATCAAGTTATTGACCAATATGGACCGTACTTACCATGGCTGTAAGGAAAACACCACTTCCAAAATTTCAATTAAATAGAGTAAATATTGCTCCCTTCAGAGGTTAAAAAAGTCAAATCGGGAGAACGGCTTATGTGACAGCTATATCAGGTTAATACCGATTTAGATCATAGTTGGAACCGTTGTTGGAAGTCAAAATAAAACACTTCATGCTAAATTTATTCACTTCATTGGTCTTTATTGCGGCTATATCAGGATATAGACTGATTTAGACCATACTTGACTTGTTGAAAGTCAAAATAAAACTTTTCATGCAAATTTTCAGCCAAATCGGATAAGATCGGTTTATATGGCGGCTATATCAGGTTGTGGAGTGATGTAGATCGTAGTTAGCACTGTTGTTGGGAGTCATACCAAAACACTTTGTGCAAATTTTCAGCCAAATCGGATAAGAATTGCGCCCTTTGGAAGCTCTAGAAATCAAGACCTCAGGTCGGTTTATATGCCAGCTATATCTGGTTATCACCTTTTCAGACCTTACTTGGCATAAATATTAGAAGTCAAAACAAAACACCTAGTGGAAAATTGCAGCCACATAGCATAAGAATTACGCTCTCTAGAGGATCAAGAAGTCAAGAAGATCCAAGATCGGTTTATATGTCAGCTATGTCAAAACATGGCCCATTTTCAATCCCAACCGACCTACACTACACGCATATTTCGATGTGTTATAAATGGAATTATGTAAACAGTATACCCCCCATCCTATGGTGTAATGGTATAATAATGGTATAATGATAAGAGGGACCCGGGCCTGAGCCAAAAAATTCAACGGCACATTAAGAATATTTTACTTTTGTAGCGCTTAAACCGGTATCGTGACCATTATTCGCTTCTTTCATTCTGAGGAAATAACATTTGTATTCAGGGTCTCTCAGAAGATTGAGTAATGGGTGTGCTCCAAACCGCAACAGTTCTACAGGTACTGGCTGGCTTGAAAACGGCGTCAATTTCTTCGCAGGTTGGTGGAGCTGTAAATATATATCCCTGCGAGGGATTTGGCGCACTGCGGAAATAAGAGGATCGGAGCTTACATCCTCGATTGTTTGTCCTTCGGAACTGAATAATTCGGCCCAACGTTCCAATAGCTGTTCGGGCATTGTTAGTTCCAATTTTGTCCTTAATTTAGTTTTAATAAAACCTAAAGTTTTCTGACTTTTTTTATAGAAGTTATACAATTTTGCTTTTTATTTCGTTGCAAATAAAAACCTTACAATAAAAACTAATTTTCATATAAGGATTTATGAAAAGCCTATAATAGCCCTCTTATTATCCAACAGACATTCTGCAAGCACATTTGCAGAATAAAATAAATGGTTCGTAACTTTATCCGTGGTATTATTGAATTTAATTTTCGTTTGTAAAGACATACAAAAAACTATTAGACGCACACATTCAACAAATCGATAAAACCCTCTGTTAAATTGCTGTCAATAACTTAAGCTTTCAAGTGTTTTTCCACCATGCCAACACCAATTACCGTCAATTTATATTTTTTTCATTCTTTCTCCAAAAATACCAGTAGCAAATAATTGAACAGTTGCATTGTTTGCAGAAATGTGAGTCAGGGGTGCTGTTAAGCGCAAAAAGTTTCTGCACTTTATTGCAGTTCGTTTCAACAAAAGAAGCAGTCTGACTTATCCAACGAAAAGAAAACACTTTTCTGCAGTTGGCTAAATGTTCACTTTGTTGCAATTGAAATCGACAACAATTACGTTAATTGTAAGAGTAATTGGCGGAGAGACATAGTAATGCAAGTCTTGCCATTGATATACGCATAGTGTGGAAATGCTTTTTTAAGTCCTCCACCATAAGGTGGGGTGCGTAATAATCTAGTCATTCCGTTTGTAAAATCTCAAAACATTGATGTGTGACCCTATAAAGGAGAAGTCGCAATTACTATAGTGATAGAAGGCGTGAAGCTAGCTTGAAATGGGTCTTCGACTTAATTGAGCCCTTAGAATCCTTATTTAATGTCCGGTTGGGCTCAAATTTTCCTACAACTTCCAATAACCGTGCATAGCGCGCTCCAACCTGCTATAGCTCTCATATAAACCGGTCTCTTGATTTTACATCTTGAGCTTCTGGAAGCTGCAATGGTTATCTGATTTGGATGCTTATAATTAATGCTTATAATTCTTACTAATGTAATTCTGTTGGGCCAAATCGGTCCAGCTTTAGATAAAGCTCCCATATGAGCCAATCTTCAGACTACCAATTGTAACGCAGTTCACTAAGGAACAGGGAAAACTTCTCGCATATCATTGAGAGCTGTCCGATTCAAATTTTATCTCAATGATAAGGGGCCTCCTATTTTATTTAGTATATTACCTCACAAATGTTGCCAGCAAACACCGCTGAAGATTTTATCTGATGTTTTCGCCATGATTCGAACTCAGGCATTCAGCACCATAGGCGGACATGCTAACCTCTATGCTACGCTGATACAGCTCCTATGTAAACCTACCTCTCGGTGTGTCAGCTGGGAAAACAGAAGAAAGCAATTCTTTTCCAAACACATAAAAAAAAATCCATTAGCAGAATACAGAGTCGCTGATACAAAGTGTTACCAAGTTCACACTGGTAAATCTGTCAAACTAAAAATTACATAATATTTGTTTTATTGACAGTTAATTAGATGGCTTACAAGCCTCAAAAAGCACTAGTTTCTTAGTTTATTTTGTATGAGAGTTATTTGTAATGGAGTTCAAGCGCAATAGTGCGATTGCGTTATATGGATAATCCAATCAGAGGTGTGCTCAAAGAAAAAGTCCCTTTTTGGGATAAATCATAGATTGTTTATTTCATAATGAAGGGGAAGGTATGCCGTTAATAATGAACAAGTTATAGCCTGCTAAGTTCGGCCGGGCCGAATCTTATATACCTCCACCATAGATCGCATTTGACGAGCTCTTTCCACGGAATCTGTTTTGAGGCAACCAAAGGATAGAAGAAAAGCATTGCTATCTTATCGGAACCATATGAAGTTATGGTTCATTTCGGACCATAATTGATTTAATTATTGGAGACCATAGTAGACGGCATTGTGTAAAAGTTCAGCCAAATCTAGTAATAATTGCGCACTTTAGGGGCTGAAGAATAAAATAGGGAGATTAGTTTATAGGGGAGCAGCATTAGGCTATAAACTGATTCATGCTATATTCGACACAGACACAGAATCAGATAATACTTGCGCCCTTTAGAGATCGAAGAAGTCAAGATCCCATATTGGTTTATATGGCAGCTATATCAGGTTATGGACCGATTTAAACTATTTTTAGCACAGTTGTTGGAAGTCAAAACATAACACCTCATGCAAAATTTCAACCAAATCGGATAGGAATTGCGCCTTTTACACGCTCATGAAGTCAAGACCCTAGATCGGTTTATAGGAAGCTATATTAGGTTATGAACCGATTTGAACCATATGTGGCACAGTTGTTGGAAGTCATAACAAAATACCTCACGCTAAATTTCAGTCAAATCGGATAAGAACTGTGCCCTCTAGCGGCTCAAGAATTCAAGACCCAAGATCGGTTTATATGGCAGCTTTATCAAAACGTGGACCAATATAGCCCATTTACAATCCCAACTGTCCCACACTATTGAGAAGTATTTGTGCAAAATTTCAAGCACCAAGCTTTACTCCTTCGAAAGTAAGCGTGCTTTCGACAGGCAGACGGACGGACGGACATGGCTAGTTCGACTTAAAATGTCATGACGATCAAGAATATATACTTTATGGGGTCTTAGACGAATATTTCGAGGAGTTACAAACAGAATGACGAAATCAGTATACCCCCATCCGATGGTGGAAGGTATAAAAATAACATCTGTCAAATGGCCACCAACACCACGCTTACGGGACCATACTGTTTTCATGAAATTTTCAATAACCAATTCGAAAAGTGGCTGCCATATGACCTCGTTAGCCTTACGAATTCTATCTTTGAGGTCTTAAATCGAGGCGGTAGTCAAGTGTGATCACTTCTTCCAGACAACACTGGCCGGAAACTTTTCTCTCGAAGGAACTATGGTTTCGTTGCTTTTCGTTCTCGTTGTCCTGATCAATATAATCCAACTTCGAAAATGTAATTCGTATTTTCGTCGTGAATTTTAATAATCGGTTCAGATATGGATATAGCTCCCATATATATGTTCGTCCGACTTGGATTAATATTACGATAATGTGATCATTTATTAACCGATTCTATCGATATTTGGCAGGAAGGATTTTTTGTTGACTCGCGATATTACTGGTGAATTTCATTGAATTGGTTCAGATTTAGATATAGCCCTCATATATATCGTCCGATTTTCATTCCTAGAGCCACTGCAAATTGATTCCGAATAAGATATAGCTCCCACTTTGTACTTATAGGGTAGATGTAGGGTATTATACAGTCGGCACCGCCCGAATTTTCCCTTTCCTTACTGGTTAGTAATGATATAGTGTCTGCTTGTCAAATATCAGAGTATGAAAGCTTCAAAAGTGACTGCTATTAACTTCTTATAATGCAATTGACAAACCAGTAGAGAATTATGCAGCGCCAACGTGGACATTAGGAGTGAGTCGTACGCAATTGGAAACTTGCAGACCTTCAGAACGCAGCCCACAGGACCATAATTGGTTGCCTAAAGATGATAAACATGGAGAGGAGACCATGATCCTTGAAGTTAAACATTGTTGTGAGTTGCTCTCTAAACAGCATTACCTGAGCTGCCACCAGGAAAATATAAACCGATCTTGGATCTCCTTGACTTGTTGATCTTTTAGAGGGCGCAATTATTATTCGATATGGCTGAAACATTGCAAGGTGTTTTGTTTTGATATCCAACACTTATGCCAAATATGGTTTAAATCGGTTTATAACCTTATGTAGCTCCCATATAAACCGATCTCTTGATAATACTTCTAGAGCAACTGGAGGGCACTATTCTTATCCGATTTGGCTGAAATGTTGTACAGCGACTTATTCCATACATGGTCTGAATCGGTCCATAACCTTATATGGTTCCCATATCAACCAATCTCCCGATTTTTGCTGAAAATGTAGGACCACCAATATCTATTATTTCAAATCAATTTATTTGATTTATATTTTTTTGTTATGCTTCACCATCTGTATATTCACAGATGCGTACTAAGAAAGTGCAGTAATGGTACATGAGTGCGTATGTGTATTAAAAATATGAAAACGACACTCATACGCCAGGATGTACTGTACCAGATTATAAATAAAAGCGCAACACCCATATCTCAAAACTGACTCACGTAACAGGGAAACCAACCCCCCAAAAAAAACCAGGGGTTATACTTCACACCAACTACCCCAACGAATAACTAGACTGTCAAGTAATATATGGGACTTGAATTAAAGATATATTAGAGAAGAATTCAGACATTTCCAATTAGGTCAAAGAAAAACCAATAAGGAAAGGCAAAAGTCGGGCGGAGCCGACTATATAATACCCCATACCACCTGGTGTACGCAGTACTTTTAATATGAAGAACTTATCTCAAAATCTAGTCAGACTTTGAATTGGATACCTTTTGAAATATCAAAGAGAACCTTGTAAGATTTTCCTACAATAGGACAACAAATTTGGATTTACACATCCTTAGAAGGCCATATCGGTTAAAAGATTGTATGAGAGTTATGTTGAAACCTGTGCCAATTTTGATGACACCTACCAGGACGTCAAATAAAACATCTCACGCCCTATATTATAGAGATGTGACCAAAATTGTTGCTTTTACTGACTTAAAATTCCATATCGGATAAAATATATATATTGGAGCTATTTCTAAATCAGCACCGATTTCAATGAAATTTTGCGCAGGTAATGCAACGTCAAATAAAACGTCTCATGCAAAATCGGACGGAAATTGTGGTTTCTATGGGCTAAAGTCTATGTCGAAGGAAAGATAAATCGGGGACCTATATCTAAATCTAAACCGAATTTTATGAAATTTTGCACACGTATTAAGAAGACAAATAAAAATCTTCGTACTACATCTTGGTAAGATCGGACTAAAATAGTAACTTCTGCAGCCTTAAAAGACATTATCGGACAAAAGATATATATGGGAGCTATTTCTAAATATAGACAGATTTATATGCAATTTTGCACTAGCATTGGGACTTTAAATAAACAACTCACACAAAATTTTGTAGAAATCGGGCCAAAATTGTGCCTCAAACAGCATTTAAAGTCCAAATTGGATTAAAGATAATATGGGAGGTATATCTAAATGTGAACCGATTTTTATGAAATTTTTAAGACATATGAAGACGTCCAATAAAGTACCCCGTGCCAAATTTGGTAAAGATCGGACCAAAATTGTGGCTGCTACAGCCTTAAAACTCTATATCGGATAAAAGATATATATGGGTGCTATATCTAAATTTGGACCGATTTTTATGAAATTTTGTACAAATATGAAATGTCAAAAAAGCACTACATGCCAAATTTTGTAGAGATTGGACCAAATATTTTGGTTTCTACAACCATAAAAGGCCATATCGGATGAAATATATAAATGGGAGCTATTCTAAATCTGAACCGAATTTTAAGAAATTTTGTACACATATGAAGATGTCAAATAAAGCACCTCAAGCCAGGTTTTGTAAAGATCGGACCAAAATTTTGGTTTCTACAACCGTAAAAGGCCATATCGGATGAAAGATATATATGGACTCCATATCTAAATCAGAAGCGATTTTTATGAAATTTTGCACATATATGACGTTGAATAAATCACTCCATGCCAAATTTTGCAAAGATCGGACCAAAATTGTGGTTTCTACCGCCATAAAAGGCCATATCGGATGAAAGATATATATTGGAGCTATATCTGAATCTGAACCGATTTTTATGAAATTTTGCACATATATGAGGACGTTGAATAAAACACCCCATGTCATATTTTGAAGAGATCGGATCAAAATTGTGACTTCTACAACCTTAAAGGGCCATATCGGATGAGAGATATATATGGGAGCTATATCTAAATCTAAACAAATTTTTGTGAAATTTTGCACATATATGAGGACAGTAAATGAAACACCCCATGCCAAATTTTGTAAAGATCGAACCAAAATTGTGGCTTCAACTTCCTTAAAAGGCCATATCGGATGAAAGATATATATGGGAGCTATATCTAAATCTAAACCGATTTCGCTAAAAATCAATAACGTTCGTACTTGAGCAAAAAAGAGACTTGTGCTAAATTTCATGACAATCAGACAATAAATGCGGCCTGTACCTTGACCACAAGAATACATGGACAGACGGACAACGCTTAATCGAATCAGGAAGTGATTCTAAGCCGATCGGTATACTTATCAATGGGTATAGATCTTCTCCTTCTTAGCATTGCAAACAAGTGCACAATCTGATAATACCCTGCACCAAAATGGTGTTTGTGTAGGGTGGTGTTTGGTCAGTTGATTTGACGACATGTCGATTTACACTACATTTAACTCAAAAATGATGGTTACACCATTTGACGTGAGGGGAGGTCAATGCCCACAATTGACATGAAGGAAGAACCAAAATTGGTATAGATTATGCCTAGTTCAAGCCACTCAGAACCGTTGCTTGGTATGCATCTTCCTCTACGTCACGCACTTTTTTGTTATACGTTTAGTGTTTTTTAACATTCTATCCCCACTCGAATTGTTTTGCCATTCTGTTTACTTCCAGAGTTAACAACAACAGAAATTGATGATAATACCTTTAAATGGTATTAATTTAATGTTCGCGTGGCATACGCGTGCCATATCACCAGATTACATTCAGCAGATTCATACCGGTTTCATAACGTTTAATGGACTAAATTAAAAGCTCTTTTGGCAAGTTTGCTGCTGCTGCAATCACCCACCATCTCTATTTTGAGGAAACACAACGTAATATCTCTGTACACATTTGCCATCTCCTTGTGGGGGTCAGTATTTAAGACCAAATTTCCATTGAAGGAAATTCTTTTGAATTGTTTTCTTCTGACTGGTTCTTGATCGAAATCATTTAATCCTACCAAGGATCCCGCAGAGAATATTTATTTTGGAAGTTATGGTGTGCTGGTATTTTCTTAACCTTCGTTTGAGACGTTTCCATGATGGAAAATAATAACGTGGCATGGTGTTCACTTTTGTTTATTCTTCAGAAGTGCTGGTTTGGTGTACTCCTTACAAATTGAATAAAATATGCAGTGCTGCGCATCAGTGAAATAATAGAAGAAAACTCACTCTAGAGTGGCAGAGTACCTTAATGTGATAAAGAGTTTAAAGATTGGCAAACATATTCCATTTTGGGAGCAATCATGAGAAATATGTTATTTTGGGATATAATATGAAGACAAAGCGTAGAAATGGAGGATGCTTATGAGAGAGCTAGAACCACTAGCAAGAAATGTAGAAAACTACAAAACAATAATAAGTACATTTAAGCGCTAAAATTCCAAAAATAGAAATTTTTGGGTGGGGCTTGAACCGATAGCCAATGGCTTCGTCCCTGCCCAACGACCTACATCAGTAAAAGGTATCTGCGCAGAATTTCTAGCGAATACATTCATTCGCAGCCTTACCAAATCAGAGCAATAGTCAAGTAGCTCATATCGGGCAAAAGTATATAGATTTTGAAATAATTACATTGCACATATTAGAGAGCACAACAAGCCAACTTCTGGCTTAAGTGTATGTCCATAGTGGCATCGAGCGGATTAATATCCGCACCCTCTTTTCAACCTTACATAACTATGCTAGCCTCCTCTACAGCTCATGGTTCATATGACGCCGATATTCTCCATCAATGCAAACTTTTTCCTACACTTTACGAAGAAACTTTCTCTCAAACAGTGCAAGTATGAGGACGGTCCGAAAGTAGTCTTTTTAACAAAGAAAATACATACAAATAGGAACGCGCGAAGTTCGGCCAGGCCGACATTACATACACTCCACCATAGATCGCGTTTACCGAGTTCTTTGCGCGGTATCTCTTTCTAGGTAAATAAGGAATAATGGATAAGAATTGTTATGCTATTGGGGCTATAGCAAGGTATGGTACGATTCGAACCATAAATGAATTAAATGTTGAAAACCATAGTAAAAGTCATGGGGTAAAATTCCAGTCTATTCGCAAAATAATTGCGCTTTGTAGGGGCTCAAGAAGCATAATCGGGAGATCGGTTTATATGGGAGCTGTATCAGGCTTTAGATCGATTCAGACCATATTGAACACGTATGTTGAAGGTCATGGGAGAAGCAATTGTACAAACTTTCGACCAAATCGGATGAGAATTGCCCTCTCAAGAGGCTTAAAAAGTCAAGATCCTAGATCGGTTTATGTGCAGGTATATCAGGTTATGTACCGATTTGAATCATACTATGCACAATTTTTGGAAGTCATAACAAAACAATTCACGTACAACTTCAGTCAAATTGGATAACAATAGCGCCCTCTAGTTGTTCAAGAAGTCAAGATTCAAGATCGGTTTATATGGCAGCTATATCAGGTTATCAACCGATTTAAACCATACTCAGCACAGTAGTTTCAAGTCATAACAAAACACTTCATGCAAAATTTCAACCAAATCTGATGAAAATTGCGCCCTCCAGTGGCTCAAGAAGTCAAGATCCAAGATAGGTTTATATGGCAGCTATATAAGGTTATGAACTATACTTAGCACAGTTGTTTAAAGTCAAAGCAAAACATTTAGTGCAAAATTTTCGCCAAATCGGATAACAATTGCGCCCTCTAGTTGCTCAAGAAATTAAGATCCACGATTGGTTTATATGGCAGCTATATCAGCTTATGAACCTTACATAGCGCCGTAGTTGGAAATCATAGCAAAACACTTCGTGCAAAATTTCAGCTAAATCGGATAAGAATAACGCCCTCTAATGGCTCAAGAAGTATCGAGGTAGAAGAAGAATATGTTGATAAATAAGGAAAAATTTTCACAAATATTTTTACAAATCTTTATTTATCAACATAATCTTCTTCTACCTCGATGCTCTTTTTAAATCGATTTCCAATAGCTTCGATACCCTTTTTATACCCTCCACAATAGGATGGGGGTATACTAATTTCGTCATTCTGTTTGTAACATCTCGAAATATGCGTTTGAGACCCCATAAGGTATATACATTCTTGATCGCCATGAGATTTTAAATCGATCTAGCCATGTCCGTCCGCCTGTCAGTGCCTCCCTCCGTCTGTCTGTCAAAAGCATACTAACTTTTTAAAGGAGCAAAGCTAGCCGCTTGAAATTTTGCACAAATACTTTTTCCTAGTGTAGGTTGGTTGGTATTGTAAATGGGCCAAATCGGTAAATGTTTTGATATAGCTGCCATATAAACCGATCTTGGGTCTTGACTTCTTGAGCCTCATGAGGTCAGAATTCTCGTCCGATTTGACTGAAACTTTGCACGAAGTGTATTATTGTTACTTTCACCTACTGTGCTAAGTATGGTTTAAATCGGTCCGTAACCTGATATGGCTGTCATATAAACCGATCTTGGGTCTTGACTTGTTGAGCCTCTGGAGGGCGCAATTCTTATCCTATTTGGCCGAAATTTTGCATGAGGTGTTTTGTTGTGACTTCTAATAACTGTGCTAAGTATTGCGCAAATCGGTACATAACCTGATATAGGTGCCATAAAAACCTATCTGGGATCTTGACTTCTTGAGCCTCTAGAGGGCGCAATTCTTATCCGATATGGCTGCAATTTTGTACAACAGCTTCTCTCATGACGTTCAACATACGTGCCATCTATGGTCTGAATCGATCAATAGCTGGATACAGCTCCCACATAAACCTCTCTCCCGATTTTCTTTCTTGAGCCCCTACAAGGCACAATTCTTATCCGAATGAACCGAAATATTACACAATGACTTCTGCAATAATCAGCATTCATTTATGGTCCGAATCGGACTATAACTTGATGTAGCCCCAATAACATAACAGTTTTTATTCAATATTCTTTGTTTGCCTAAAAAGAGAAACCGCACATAGAAATCGACAAATGCGATCCATGGTGGAGGGTATATAAAATTTGACCCGGCCAAACTAAGCACGCTTTTACTTGTTATACCCTCCACCTTAGGATGGGGGGTATACTAATTTCGTCATTCTGTTTGTAACTACTCGAAATATTCGTCTGAGACCCCATAAAGTATATATTTTCTTGATCGTCGTGATATTTTATGTCGATCTAGCCATGTCCGTCCGTCCGTCTGTCTGTCGAAAGCACGCTAACTTCCGAAGGAGTAAAGCTAGCCGCTTGAAATTTTGCACAAATACTTGTTTTTAGTGTAGGTCGGTTGGTATTGTAAATGGGCTATATAGGTCCATAACCTGATATAGCTGTCATATGAACCGATCTTGGGTCTTGACTTCTTGGGCCTCTAGAGAGCGCAATTCTTATCCAATTGGAATGAAATTTTGCACGACGTGTTTTGTTATGACTTCCAACAACTGTCTCAAATTTGGTCAATAACCTGATATAGCTGCCATATTAACCGATCTGGGATCTTGACTTCTTGGGCTTCTAGAGGGCACAATTCCTATCAGATTTGGCTGAAATTTTGTACGACGAATCCTCTCATGACTATCAACATACGTGTTTATTATGGTCTGAATCGGTCTATGGTCTGATACAGCTCCCATTTAAATCGATCTCTCTATTTACTTCTTGAGTCCCCAAAGGGAGCAATTCTTATTCGAATTGGCTGACATTTTACACAGATCCCCAACATATAATTTAATTGTGGTCCGAATCGGACCATATCTTGATATCGCTCTAATAGCAGAGCAAATCTTTTCTTATATCCTTTTCTGCCTAAGAAGAGATGCCGGGAAAAGAACTCGACAAATGCGATCTATGGTGGAGGGTATATAAGATTCGGCCCGGCCGAACTTAGCACGCTTTTACTTGTTCTTCTTGGATTTGGTTGATTATCACATACAAAGCGTTCATAAATTAAACTAAAAATAATATACATTCAATTATAAAATACTAACATATAAAAATATCACACAATATGTTATGTTAATAATTTCATTAGGACCATAACCCAATCAAGGAATAATAAACAATAGTACACATCTTAAATTGTCCTTAATCAACATTGATTTAATTTACTGAAGTGTTGTACATATTTTTCCAGTATGCCTTTGACCATAAACATTTGTCTGCTTTCACTGTTTCAAGTGAAGCAATTGCCATCAATGGGCGTCAAGGGATTATTAAATTTATCAACAAAGGAGTCCTCAATAGAGAAAAGAGGCTTTTAAATAAATTGCAACATTTTAGCTTCCACATACTTGAAATTATGAAATTGTCCGCAAACATGTGGATGTTTACATTGAACCTTTTAGATAAACCTAGCATACCGAAATAGTAAAATTTTAAATAAATTTCAGAGGACAACAAGTCAAAATTTACGCACACATAATAGTTGAGTGCTTAAATTGAATCCTTGCATTGCCCCCTAAGGAAAAATTAAGGAACAGAAGGGTTGTAACTCCTATTTCATTGTGGTTCTAAATCGAAAAATCCTCAAAATCCTTATGTAACAGTGAAATGAATAAAAACACTGCATTGCATGGATAAAAAAATTGAACATTTTTGTACGGACACTTTTAGTTACTAATGGGTCCAGAGAGAGACTCATCGGCGGTCGCCCCATCCCAAAATTGACGCAATATGGGATTCTTATGAAAGGTGTTTAAGAGTAAAATACAAATATAAATTATTTTCAATTTAGAGCCAAGTTAAAAGAGGGCCGCCCTACACCACTTATGAGTGTAGCCCACCGGGGCTTTAAGGGTAGTACAAAGTTTTCATCTAAAGATACCACTCGCTTTCAGTTAGTTATCTGCAATGATTTGAGGGTAGGCGTAGGTTATTATAATCGTATAGTCGTCTCCGACTTTAGCATTTCCTTACTGGTTTAAGTATTGAGACAAATTTTTTTTTGGTTGCAAACTAATTTGTAAAGTCCTTACAATGTGTTTTTAACGTTAACATGGTAGATGTTTGTGTAAACTTTATTCTCCAACTTGCAAACACTTTTCACCAAAGCACGCCGTTAAAAAAATCTGACATGTCGAAATGAATGCTTTCCGAAATGACCCTTGACATTTAATTCCATAAATTTCTGATTTAAATTGAGTGTGAAAACTGCATGTCCCATCATCAAAATCAGCTTCAATCAGCAGAAAATCTAATTTGATTAAACGCAAATCACACCGTTGCCATCTATTTGCAATGCAAAACAAAAATGTTACGCATAAAATATTGGCATATTTCATGGGTGCAAGCAAAAAAACACCGATGTTAAGCGCTAAAAGGAAACGAAAGAAAAGAAAAGAAAAGGATGGAAGAAGTAGAGTAAATCACATAGAAAAACATAACATAAAAGTTTGTCTCTAAAGCAGATGTTTTGCTAAAGGAAAACAAATATAACTTAAAACAAGTAAAATGGCGTTTAGTTCGGCCGGACTAAACTTTGGATACCCACCACCTTTGGTATATATGTAAACCACCTTTCGTCAAAATCCGGTGAAAAATGCATACCTTATGCCACATAGCAGCTAAATCGAAAAGTGTTCCAATTTGGACCAAATACTAACAAGTACAAGTCATTGTTCAATTGTGTATAACAAAATATTGATTTTTTTAGTAGCTAAATCTAAAAATAAACCGATCTGAACCATACGCGACACGGATGTCGAAAAGCCTAACATAAGTCACTGTGTCAAATTTCAGTGAAATCGGATTTTAAATGTGCCTTTTATGGGGCCAAGACATTAAATCGAGATATCCTTGTATATGACAGCTATATCCAAATCTGAACTGATCTGGGCCCAATTGAAAAAGGATGTCGAAGGGCCTGACACAATTCACTGTCCCAAATTTCGGCGACATCGGACGATAAATGCGCTTTTAATGGGCCCAAAACCTTAAATCTAAATATCGGTCTATATGGCAGCTATATGCAAATCATGATCGATCCAGGCCAAAGTGGGCCCAACGTAACTCACTGTCCCAAATTTCTGCAAAATCGGATAATAAATATGGCTTTTATGGGCCTAAGACCCTAAATCGGCGGATCGGTCTATATAGCAGCTATATCCAAATCTGGACCGATTTGAACCAAATTGGAAAAGGATGTCGAGGGGCCTAACAGAACTCAATGCCCCAAATTTTGGCAAAATTGGACAATAAATGCGCCTTTTATGGGCTCAAAACCTTAAATCGAAAGATCGTTCTCTATGGCAGCTATATCCAAATCTAGACCTATCTGGGCCTTACTGATCAGGGATGTATAGGGGCCTAACACAACGCAGTGTCCCAAATTTCAGCGAATTCGGATAATAAATGTGGATTTAATGGGCAAACTTGGCTTTAAGGGGTAAAACTTCTCACATATCAATGAGTGCAGTCCAACTCAAGTTTAAGCTCAATAATAAGGGGGCTCCTTTTTATAGCCGAGTCCGAACGGCGTGCCACACTGCGACACCTCTTTGGAGAGGAGTTTTAATATTGGATAGCACCTCACAAATGTTGCCAGCATTAGGAGGGGAAAACCACCGCTGGAAATTTTTTCTGATTATCTTGCCAGGATTCTAACCCATGCGTTCAGCATCATGGGCGGCCATGCTAACCTCCGCGCTACGGTGGCCTCCCATGAACCCAAAACCTTAAATAGTGAGATCGATCTAAATGGCAGCTATACCCAAATCTTAACTGATCTGCACCAAATTGAACAAGGACGTCGAGGGGTCTAATGTAATAAATCTCAGCGAAATTGGCTAATAAATGTGGCTTTCATGGGATCAAAATCTTAAATCGTGAGATCGGTCTATATGGTGGCTATATCTAAATCGGGACCGATCTGGACAAACTGAAGTAGGATGTTGAAAGGTCTCAAAAGGCACAACTCACAGTCTCAAATTTCAGCAAAATCAGATAATAAATGTTGCTTTAATGGCCGGTATAACCCATCTTCAAACTAAATCTGCCTAACGAGAAAGAAAGAATCGGAGCAAAGTTTCAACTTAATATCTCTATTTTTTAGGACTGTAGCGTGATTTCAATAGACAGACGGACAAACGGACTAACATGGCTATATCTAAGTCTAAGATTTTTACTTTATGGGGTCGCAAATGGATATTTCGATGTGTTGCAAACGGAATGACAAAATGAATATATCCCCATTCTTTGGTGATGGGTATAAAAATGATTCTTTGGTGATGGGTATAAAAAGGACGGCATGGAAACTAAACTCGAACAGACCGGCATGGCTTAACTGAATCAGTAAGAGTTTTAAGTCAATCCATAGACTGCAACACTGCCACAGCATTGGTGCAGATAACAGTTTATGTTTTGACGACAGTTCATTCTTTGATCTGAAGTCACCAACAGCACCCTTAGAAAATAGTTGGTTCAACTTTGGACCTCCACACTAGTGTTCACACCAAATGCGAGAAATTCAATGATTCTGTGTCTCCCCTTACAAATGTTGGTGAACCATGTGGTGTCTTCCGTATGCACAATGTTGTCCTATCTATTTATTTGAAGGAATCTCTCACCTACATTCGAGAAGAACCGCCTCCCCAATATCGAGAGTTTGTGGCTCTACAGACAAGAAGTTGAACTCAGCATGATCATTTCAACCTTATAAATAAAGCTTTATATCCCTTAAAATTCCCTATAGAAAAGTATGTAACCCCTTTGCAGAAGTAAAAACTTCCATCGATCCACAGTGGGATAGAATCGAAGAAAAAAATTATAATAAAATTTATGCCATTTGAGAAAGGATAGAGATAACAGTTTGAAATTTGAAATTGTGCTGAGCTGACATCGAGTTCATGTGTAAAATTTCAAGGCCTCAGGTGGTCTGGGCGCCTCTTGGCTTTGTCCTAAGGTTGGTCACCTTGGCATTTCGAAAAATTGTTTGGGCTGCCACATCTTCGTTTGTGGTCCTCCTTCTTAACGCAGAGTTACTGCCTCAAACTGCAACTTTTGCGGCCCATTTTCGAACATAGACCTTAATAGTCGGCATATTAAGTATATTAGGCATATTAAGCGCCCATTATTTAATTCAGAATTTAATTCTTATGCTTCTAGAAGCTACATCCACTCATTTAAAGCCAAGAAAATATGATTCTATAAATATTGACATACCAAAAGAGATTCAGAGAGGAGAGCTCTTGACATTTTGTTGTTTCACCCCACTTCCTTATTAATGTTTGACGTAAACTGGATTTATTTCACCTTTCTCAAAAATAATTCAATATATTAAATGCTTGATATAAATTGACTGCGAAAATACAGTTTTTAGATTTTAGATTTTAAACCCCAATCAGAATATAAACCAATCTGTGGAGGCGTGAAACCCTGTCACCAAGTTGTGTACATCCATTGGCTTCTGTTTGCAAGGGCAAACAGAAATTCCAAGCAAGTTCATTTGCATTTATCCCAAGGGAAATATGCTTAGCAAACAACCATCTGCTCGTATTTTAAATAGAAGGATAATAGGCAAGTAGTATATTTAAAGAAAAAAGGTAAGTAAATGAAGAAATCGAAAAACGCACCTTTATTGAAGGCAAACGCTTTTGTACCCAGACAGACTTTCGTTACAGCAAAAAAATAAAATGAAAACGTCGAATATTAAAGAAAAAGGTTAACAATGTTCAACGTAATGGTTAAATATTTTAAAAAACTTTTGCAATATCATTACCAGTGACGGCTTTAAGGCTTTAATTTTGCAAATGACAATAAAATTGTGGAATTTATTAAACCCACCACCATAGGATAGAGGGTATATACATTTAGTCATTCAGGTTGCAACACATCGACATATCCACTACTGACCCTACACTCACTACCCTATTTCGGATCGTCGTAAAATTCTAAGGCGATTTAACTATGTCCGTCCATCTGTTGTAATCACTCCACTTACTTTACTTTTACTGTACTTTACTTAACCCACTGTACTTTAATTGTCTATGACAGAACATTTGTCTCACTAGCCGAACATAGAATATCGTTTTAAGCGCCTCGATCTTCTGCGCTCCTTCTATAATCTCTCACACCAAGTTTCGAGGTGTCTCTCACAACTTGATCTTTCCATCGGGCTTTTGGTCGTCCCGGTTTGAGTGTACCACCGTGTTTGCCTTCAAAAGATTTCTTTGCTAGAGCTTCTTCCTTCTCCCTTCAAGCGCCTCGATCTTCTGCGCTCCTTCTATAATCTCAAGTTTCAAGGTGTCTCTCACCACTTGATGTTTCCATCGGACTTTTGGTCTTCCCGGTTTGCGTCTACCACCGAGTTTCCCTTCAAATGACTTCATTGTTGGAGCTTCTCCATCCATTCTGACAACATGACCTAGCCAACGCAGCTGTTGTATTTTGATACGTGTAACTATGCTATCGTCGTCATACAGCTCATTGTGGTTCATACCACTCCTATATTCTCCATTAACGCAAACTTGTCCATATATTTTACGAATAATCTTTCATACAAATACTCCAAGAACTGCCTCATCTACTTTCACAAGTACCCATGCCTCAGAACCATATAACCACTCGGGTAGTAACAGTGTCTTGTATAGTGTTATCTTCGTATGTCGAGGGGTGGCTTTGTTTCTAGACTAAACATACGGGATTTAGTAGTCTTGTGGTACAGAGAGTACATCAGAAGATTTACAATTCAAAGGTCCCGAGTTCGAAACTAGGACCAGCAAAATTATTTTTAAAGTTTTTATACCCTCCACCATAGGTATACTAATTTCGTCATTCTGTTTCCAACTCCTCGAAATATTCGTCTAAGACCCCATAAAGTATATATTTTTTTGATCGCCATGATATTTTAAGTCGAAATAGCCATGTCCGTCCGTCTATTTGGCGAAAGCGCTCTAACTTTCGAAGGAGTAAAGCTAGCCGCTTGAAATTTTGCACAAATACTTTTTATTAGGGTAGGTCGGTTGGAATTGTAAATGGGCCAAATAGGTGCATATTTTGATATAGCTGCCATATAAACCGATCTTGGGTCTTGACTTCTAGAGCCTTTAGAGGGCGCAATTCTCGTCTAATGTGACTGAAAATTTGCACGTGGTGTTTTGATATTACTTCCCACAACTGTGTTAAGTATGGTTCAAATCGGTTCATAACCTGATGTAGCTGACATATAAACCGATCTTGGGTCTTGACTTCTTGGGCATCTAAAGGGCGCAATTCTTATCCGACTGGAATGAAATTTTGCACGACGTGTTTCGCTATGACTTCCAATAACTGTGCCAAGTATGGTTTAAATCGGTCCATGTTTTGATACAGCTGCCATATAAACCGATCTGGGACCTTGAATTCTTGAACCTCTAGAGGGCGCAGTGCTCATTCGATTTGGAAGAAATTTTGTACAACGGCTTCCCTCATGACTTTCTACATACGTGTCCAATATAGTCTGAATCGATCAATAGCTTGATACAGCTACCATATAAATCGATCTCCCGAATTTGCTTCTTGAGCCCCTACAAGGGGCAATTCTTATCCGAATGAATTGAAATATTTCGCAATGACTTCTGCAATGTTCAGCATTCATTTATGGTCCGAATCGGACTATAACTTGACATAGCTCCAATAGCATAACAGTTCTTATTCAATATTCTTTGTTTGGCTAAAAAGAGATACAGCGCATAGAACTCGACAGATGCGATCCATGGTGGAGGGTATAAAAGATTCGGCACGGCCGAACTTAGCACGCTCTTACTGTTTTTTTTACAACTTTCTACAACATCTTTATGTAGCATGTCCATCATTGTAGTTAAAGGAGATAACATTAGTATACCCCCATCACTCCATCAATGGGT